>NC_057768.1:12365389-12668991 GCF_010389155.1 Erigeron canadensis | reverse complement strand
GCTAACGAGGGTGTCTTTGTGGGTTATTCAGATATAAGAAAGGCCTATAGAGTTTATAATTATAAACTCCAAAAGGTACATGAGACAATTCATGTTACATTCGATGAATCAAATGAAGCAATCAATAAACGACCAAGCCTTGATTTATCTCCAGTTGTCCCAATTGATTTTGGTATATCTGATCAAGTTCATCAATCAGTTTCTACACCAAAAGATGTTTCCAGTCACCAAGACTTGGAACCAGTTGCACAGAAGAAAAGCTCCAGTGACACTTCATTCTATCCCTCCATCAGTTTTAATTTACCACATAAACTGGTTATTGGATCAGATGTACGTGCCACAACAACATCATAACCAGTTCAAACCTCACCAGTTCTTCAAGATATACCTTTGTTTGAAGATAATCATGTTAACACTCCAGTTGACACTGATGATGAAGTTGAAGTAGTTTGGGCTGATCCCTCTCCAGTTGCTACAACTGTTGAAGATCGTCAGGTGACTTGCACTGATGTTGTGCTATATCAACCTAGTCAATACACTAAATGGACCGCAGCTCATCCAATGGAGCAAATTATTGGAAATCCAGATAGTGGGGTTCAGACTAGAAGAGCCACAAGTGAACAATGCTTGAACGTTACCTTCTTATCACTGATTAAACTGAAGAAGATTGACAAGGCTTTGGTAGATCAAAGCTGGGTTGAGGCTATGCAAGAAGAGCTCAACCAGTTCGAAAGGAACAATGTTTGGGAACTTGTTCCTTATCCTCCAGGGTAAAAGAAAGAACCCATTGGTACGAGGTGGGTCTACCGAAACAAGATGGATGAAGATGGCAACGTTATTAGGAACAAAGCTAGATTGGTTGCCAAGGGTTATTGTCAAGTAGAGGGTGTTGATTTTGATGAAACTTTTGCTCCAGTTGCAAGACTTGAAGCCATTAGAATACTCTTGGCCTATGCTGCTCATTTGCAATTTAAAGTCTTCTAGATGGATGTCAAATGTGCGTTTCTGAATGGAACATTGGAAGAAGAAGTGCACGTTAAGCAAATACCAGGGTTTCTTAATGAGAAGCATCCTCACTGGGTATACAGACTGAACAAAGCTTTGTATGGTCTTCGTCTAGCCCCAAGAGCCTGGTATGACAATTTAACTAAACATCTTCTTAAAAATGGTTTTGAACGAGGTGCAATAGATAATACCTTGTTTATTTTGAAAGAAAAAGGTAATATCTTGCTGGTACAAATTTATGTTGATGATATTATATTTAGGTCAACTGATGATGCAATGTGTGAAAAGTTTTCTAAAATCATGTCAATTGAGTATGAAATGAGTTTAATGGGTGAATTAACATTTTTCTTAGGTTTAAGAATTAAACAAACCATGGATGGCATTTTTATTAACCAAGAAAAATATGTCAGAGATTTGTTAAGAAAATACAAATTTGATTCAGTCCCATCAAAAACCACACCCATTGCAGCTCCTTTAAATTTGGATTCTGACCCAAATGGAAAACCAGTGGATCAAAAGGAATATCGTGGAACGGTTGGTTCACTGATGTATATAACTGCAAGTCGCCCAGATATAATGTTTGCAAAATGTTTATGTGCCAGATTTCAGGCTAACCCAAAAGAATCACATTTGCATGCTGTTAAGCGCATTTTCAGGTACCTGAAAGGGTACCCTAGCCTCGGTCTTTGGTATCCCAAAGGCTCAGGGTTAGATCTAATGGGTTATTCAGATTTAGATCATGTAGGGTGTAAGATAGATAGAAAGTCAACAACTGGTGGTTGTCACTTCCTAGGGGGAAAATTGGTGAGTTGGACCAGTAAGAAGTAGACTTCGGTCTCAATGTCAACTGCTGAGGTAGAGTACATCTCTGCGGCCAGTTGTTGTGCCCAGATTCTTTGGATCAAAAACCAGTTACTTGATTATGGTATGAAATACACAAGAACCCCAATCTTTTGTGACAACACCAGTGCAATTGTTATATCTTACAACCCGGTGATGCACTCAAAGACAAAGCATATTGACACCAGGTATCACTTCATTCGTGATCATGTTATGAAAGAAGACATTGAAATTCATTTCATCCCCACTGATAAACAGTTAGCTGATGTTTTTACGAAGCCTCTTGATGAGAAAACTTTTAAACATCTCCTCAGTGAACTGGGTATGTTAAATCCTTATTAAACTGGAGAGGCCCTCCAGTTGAGGATGGTCCAGGTGATCCTTGATTGGTTGGAGATTGAACGCCTTGGTGTACTCAAAGACCAGTCCTTGATCAAATGGATCACATTTTTAGGGGGAAAGACTCAAAATATTTTTCCAATTAAAATTATTTTTATTTTGAAAAATGCAACTGGTGAATCTCTAAGTTGAAACTGGCATCTGGAAAATCTTCCTAGTATGCTAGTTTGGTCTTATCTTAAACTGGTGGTCAACCAGATTTCATAACGTTATGTTTTACTTGGTCAATACTTGTGACACGTGATGGTACTCGAGCGTTTGTAACGCACTCACAACCGTCACCTGACATGTTTTACGTGTCAAGACTTTTTGTTGAAAAAGAATGCACTTTTTTATGGGGATTGTTGAAGTTAATGGGCGAGTGGGAATACCAGCCGTCATTGCATTAAATGCTTGATGGAAGGTATTAAATGTTTTTGAATTTCAAATTTTCTAAAAATCAAATTTATAAACGATTTCGAAAATTTGGGGATTAAAATATCTTTTCGTATATATGTTGGCAATATTTTACTGCCTATATATACCCCCACCAAAATCATTTATCATTTACTTCGCACAAAAAATTCCTTCATTTACTCTTCAATCATCAAAATCATTTCCTCTCTCTCTCTCTTTTCAATAAATCAAGAACTCTAATTATCATTTTCAGTTTCCAATCATTATCAAATGGCTCCTAAATGTTCTTCTTCTTCTCGTTCTCGTGATCTTAACTTGCTCACAGTTGAGTATGTTCCATCTGGGAACATTCATCCAGCCGTGGGTTGCCCTAATCCTAATTTGATTAAATTAAATCCCAACAACCCATTGGCTTCCTTGAAAGCGCAACAATCTGCCGATTCACTCATTGGGAGAATCCAATCCATTCTTCGTGATTCTCCCCTTTGCGATTGTTTTTCTTTGAACCCACATAAGTTATATCATGATTACTTATGTGAGTTCTGGTACACGGCCACTATTTCTGATGACTGCTCATCCATCTCCTTCACCTTAAAGGATGGGTCAGTCCCGTGTACCATCTCTACTGATACGTTGAGGGATGCCCTTAACCTCAACTACTAGAGACAAGGTGAATCTCCAGTTGTAATCTCCCAGAACATCAATTTTCACCAGGTGCTTCTTGATATGGGCAACGAGGAAATACTAGAGAAGGGAGTGTTACGAACCAAGGGACCCATGACTATGAAAGGTCTCTCTCCATCCTGGAAGTACCTTATGGTCCACTTGGTTGAAAGTTTGGGTGGGAGTTCTGGTGGTTTAGACCAGATCAACTCCTTTCAAGCAGAGATGGTGTACTGCTTGTGGAATGGATTGAGAGTAGATTTCGCGAACATATTGTTCAGAAGCCTTGTCTTCAAGTTGAAAGGTAACAGGGGTCCTTGCATACCCTTCTCGCGATTTTTATCTCTATGTTTTAAGTTGATTCTGGGCAGAGAGGAATACAAAAATACACAATCTTTATACTCTGTGCCAGAATTATTGAGGAATCTGGACAATCTTGTGTCCACAACTGATGAGGTCCAGATTCCTCCGAGAATGTTGCTGGCATTCTCTAAAACTGATGCACCACCACCAGGTGAGTCAGAAAGACAACTGGGCAGGCCTCAAAATAATGAGGGACCCACCAGTTCGTCTGCAGGTATTGTGACTGTTGTTGAACCTGGAGATCTCCCAACAGGTATCCAGGCTGTTCCAAAGGCAAGAAGGTCTACCAAGTGTCGAAGGAACAAATCAGAACTTGCTACATCTGGCCAGTCACAGCCAGTGGTCGTTGTTACAGAATCAGCAGCCCATGATATTGCAACTGAGGAAAGAGCAGTTGTAGTTGAGGCTCCAGTGAACTCTTTTCAGGGAGAAGATGCTTTGGCAACGGATCCTAGAACTGATGAAACCATTGAGGAAACTCAAACTGGTCATCAGGAGTCTGAACAACTTGTTCAGCCCCCCCCCCCCAACATTTATGGATCTAGGCATAAATGAGGGTGAGTTTCAGCTTGAGTCTTCGGACTCATCTAAGACGGAATCTGACCAGGAAATGGCTGATCCATCTGTACATGATCAGCTCCCTTCCTTTTCTGGTCAATCCCTTGATCAACAAGTTTCAGTTTTACCACTTGACTTCTCCACCTTACAAGAAATCCCACAATTCGCCTCTCGCCAATTGCTCTCATCTATGAATGTGCCTAGAAATAGACACATTCTAACCCCACCGTCACCGTCGTTCACACCTGAGCATTCTCAGCATGAACGACAATTTGAATCTCTTCCCCATTTTTCTTTAACAACTCCTCTTGTCTCTTCTGGTGCTACTACAACTGGAGAACCAACGCTTGTATTACCTCCTCCAGTTGGATATGTAGACTTTCAAACTGGTCCAGTGACATCATCCCCTCCGTCACTGGATAGCCAGTTTGTGTCTTTTCAAGCCGATATCTCAAACCTTTTAACAAGGGTGGAGGATATTCAAAAGACACTAGATAAGAATGTTCCAAGTACCATAAGGATCATATGACAAATGTAAAGGTGGTTGACTTGGGAATTAATAAGTTCTTAGCAAATGAGGACTTGGTATTTGGAAAGCTCAATGAGTTGGTGAATTCCTCCAATCAACTGCCAACATCTTTAAGGGAGGCGTTTGCACTTACTCAAACAGGTGTCACATCTTCAATCACCAATCTGCTGAATACAACTGTTAGATCTTCAGAGGTGGATTTGAAGGAACTGGAAAGACAGGTTAAGTTGTTGTTTGAAAAACTTGGTCTAGATGTGACAGAGCTTGGTAACCAGTTGGCCTCTTCAGTTGGTCACAAGATAGAAGAAACTTTGGCTGCTAGAGAACAAGTATTTCTTGAAAAGGTGATATCTTAGATCACCAAGACAGCAGCGCCCCAGGTTGATCTCACTCCCATCACATCTGAGATCGATCGGTTGAGGTACAGTCTAGATACTCTAGCCAGCAAGGTATCTGAACACTCAACTGCAATAAACAATCTGACAACTGAAGCTGGCATCGACAAGAATGAGACTTTGAAGACAATTTGGAAGGAAGTGGTTCACGAGATGGTTCCCTCAGGTCTCTCCACTCTCTTAACTGAATTCTAGACTAGTTAGGTGAAAACTTTTGAAAATATAATGACTCAGTCTAGGGAAGTGAATCATCTTTGGAGGACCTTGAGGTTGGTTTGTAGGACTTTCAAGCAGTGTAAGGATATGCAGTCATGACAGCCTCTCGCTAATTTTCAAGTCATCAAGACTTTGAAAATGTTCGTTTGGGTCTCGATTATGCCAAGGGGGAAAGGTTAATGCATACCTCTACTACTGCTGTTGAAATCCCCAAGTCCACTGGAAAAAGAGTTAGTTGCTACTGGGACTAGTACTGATGCTAGTCAGGTTGTTGTTGCCGCCAGTACTGAAGCTGGTGGCCAGGTGATTGAAAAATTTGATGATGTTGATGTAAGGGGGAATGTGGACAAGGGAAACGCCATTGCAACTGATGACTCAGAGAAGCTGGCAATGTTGACCAATTGTCTCCAGTTACTGAAAGCGAGAGTCAGAAATTAGCAAGGGTTGGGTATCTGGTCAAGGAGAGGAAGAAACAATTGAAGGTCAATCAGTTTGAATCAAGGAAAACTCTTCCACCCACTCTTGTTGATGTACCTGACGCACAACTCCTTGGCTTGCAACTTTTGGAGTACAAGAAAATAAAAGAAGATCCAAGGATTGTCAATGCCCTGAAGGAAATGCTGGAAGTAAAACTGGACAAACACTACCAAGACGATGAAGCTGGTCTTGATGCCAAGTGTTTGAATGTTTCAGTGGAGAAGGCAAAAGAGATAAGGTCAGAAGGGATTCTCAAACGTATTGAACAAGTGGAGAAAGTGGTCAAACAAGTATTAACTCCACCTAAGTCCAAGGGAAGAAAACAAAAAGCTTTGTCAAGGGATGCAAACCCGGGGACTTGGGTTGAACCATCTGAACCCACAACTGATGACATTCGAGCTGCTACTCACAAACTTAGCACGAGCAAGATCAAACTGACCAATGAATCACAGGCTCACACATACTTATCTGATTTACAGCGTCGAAGGCACAACAAAGGTAAGATCACTGATGTGAAGGTTTCGATCAAATCTGGTGCCAAACACTTTGTGGTTGAGGTTCAATACTTTCGTGGACCCAAAAGAACAACTGAGAACCCTGATGTCTATCAGTATGGTCATTCAGAGCATGTGGAGATGCTGAGCTTGTTGGAGAAGAAGCAACACAAAAACAAAGTTGAAAAAGGCTGGGAATATGTATTGCAGAACCTTATCAAGTTCAAGGAAAATGTTGAAGAAAGACTGAACCTTGATCTGGAGGATAAGCAGCCAATTTCATCTGTTGCCAAGAGAAGGAAAACTGGCGAAGGGCCATCTGTATAAGTTTTCCTTCTATCTATCTACTTGTAAATTTATTTAATTTCTTGTAACTTCATCGTAAAATTATGTATATACAAGTTGCCAGATTGTAACCCACAAGTTAGATAACTGATAAGATCTACAAACAATTAAAATTGAACCAAAGGCATTTGATGATCTATAAAAATGTCTTGGAAAAGTAATAGGTCTTATCAAACACAAGTATTTCAAACTCACACTTGTATAGAAACAAGTTTGAAAATACTTGGCAATATTTCAGGACAATTAGGGGGAATTTGTTAGGTCCAGTTTTGCTGAAAACTGGATCTCTCCAGTTGCATCTGGAGAGCATGAAGAATTGTCCGAAATATTTGAAGTCCAGTTGCAATGTACAGTTTATGCAACTGACGACTTCCTCCAGTTGAGATCTGAAGAATAGCAATCTGAAGACATTCCAATTGAAGTCAAAGACAGCAAGTGGAAGAAAGAGAAAGACAATGGCAGCGAAGCCCAGTTGACTTTCTACCAGATTAATCAACTGGAGATCCTCCAGTGTAAATGCCTTTACAAAGCTTTACACTAATTACGAGGAGGACCTTTACACTACATCCTTTTACCCGGATATTAATCTTGTCTGTGGATAAAAGTGCAAAAATGTAGAGTGGTTGAATAAAGTAACCTTTTATCTTACTTTATTTAGCACACATAAAGAATTATTTACTAATACTTTTGTGTGCTGTCAAACATATTGTACGTTGAAGTTGAGATCCCAATGCTCAACCTTCGACTATAAATAGAGGTCCTTGCCCAAGCATTTCAACAACTTTGCAAACACATACATTCTGCAATATTGTTGGTGAACTTGTGCAATATTCTCTCAATCGCAAAAAGGAACATTTCACAACTGTAAGTGTTTTGATTGTTAAAAGAATTTCCAAGTATAGATCAATTGTATTTCATAGGTTGTTAGGATATTTACATTCATGTATTATCTTGGTTCCGCAACAACCTTGTATTTTATTTAACAATCAATAAATAAAATACACTTGAAAAATTACATATTGTCTCAACAATTTACTTTACTTATACTTTACATTATTGCATTGTATTTACTTATTCGACTTGTCACCTTAATAAGTCTAACTCCAGTTAACCTGGTACACTGTTCACTCTAAACTGGTCACGTCCAGATTAGGTGAAAGTGTTGCAAGGTACACTCACCATTGACATAGAGGTGTCTTCAACACTCATCTATTCGTAGTTGGGACTTACAGATACTTTATATCAAATTAAGAGGGACACTTCCATTACATTAAACATACTAGAATTTCGTACACAAGTTTCAAATGGGTCACTTGCCCATACCTATGCTGTAACATCCCAAAACTCGTACTGTAACATCCCAAAACTAGTAGATGCTGATCATTAACATGTCATTTGTGACTGTTAGTTAATGTGTGATTGTGTGCTAATAGACATAAAGTTCAAACATAAATTGACTCATTTCTCCCACAAAACTACTTGCGTTACGACTACTTGGAAAAATATATAAAAAGATTCCATGTCGAGTCCTTTCAATATAGTCAATCTGTATGAGTATTAAGAATAATAATTGTTTTTATAGAAACTAATCTTGGTACACCATAATTAATGAAGTTACCAAATTGTACAAATTCATAAAATATTACATTATTATAATATCAATATCTATATCTATAACTATCTATCTATAATATAACTAAAGAGGAGGTTGGGGTACATTTGACACCCCTAATCCTCTTTAAGCCTAACCGTGCTCTCATAGGCACTCTCTCTATTTTTATTTTTTTTTAAATAGATAATTAATAAAAAAATATTTTTGTACCCTTTTTCTCTTACTTTCCCTTAAAAGTTATAATAATCCCTCTATATATGATTCTCACGGCCAAATACATCAGGCCACCACTGCCGCTCACTCTTCTTCTTTCTCTCACATCTGACGTTGTGTTGCTGTTGGTGATTACAGATTTGATCTACTCCAATCGAAAATGTTTTTCTTGGATTTATTAAGGCAGGACGCACTTGCAGAAAAATCTGGGAAGCATGGGAGGCTGATTGTTGAAGTTATTCCCCATGTGTGCAAGTCGTTCCTGCATGGTCCTGAAGTTGGTACGCTACTGTTGAAGGTTTGTAATGAAAACAGGGTTGTTGCGGAAGTAGGATTAATGCGTGCCTTAGCTGATGGTGGTGTTGTAAATCTGGAGGGCCGCGTTATTCCTGAAGACACAGCTGGTCGTCTTGATTCTGCTTTGGATGAGCAGGCCATTGTTGACTCTGCATACCTTCGCGAGCTTGCATCCAATCCTGAAGCCTCTCCTTCTGACCTGTTGTAGGTTGCTCCGTGACTCCTTTGGTATCTTCTATTTGAAACTTATTGCTGAACTTGTGTAGTACTTCAAACAATCTTTTCTGTTGGTGGCCTGAGTGCCTTTGGAAAATTTGACCTTGAAATTTGGCTAACCTTCCTTTATGTTGGGGGAGGTTTCACCTATATATATATATATATATATATTATTTTGGTGCTTAAACTGCTTAACCATACCCTTGATTTCTTCGTTATAACGAGTCCGTCTCTGAGTGGTTTAGTTTATGGACGTTCCCTTTATTTTGGGAGGCTCTTTTTGTTGCTCCATTAATGTCTTAATGGGCGACCCCTTGAACATTTACATGGAGTTTTTTTTGTTTGATTTTACACGCGTTTAAAATATATTGATCGATCTTAAATGTGTTGAAAGCTTTATTTATTAAAAAAATTTTGGCAGGAAGACATTACATAGTAAAGTTCCTAGCTGCTAGCTTTCTTTTTTGGGACCTATCCGGTAGCTAATCAGACTTATCCCTTTGCTTCGTCAGGGAATTTACTTTTTAGCGGAGGTCTTTCTGGCCCCCCCCGTCTTTTCCCCGAAGCTCTTTGATGTGTTGTTCTTTCTGGCCACTCTATTCCTTCTACGTGTTCTTCTTTTGAACTTTGCTATTTCTGGAGCCTTTCTAGCTTCTGACTGCATTAGAGCTTTCCTGCTTGCTTCTCCTTTCGAGCTTCAGATTCTTTCGTTGATTTGATTAGATGATAATGTTGCTATTCCCACTTAACTTTGAAATTTTACTTGTGAGTGGATTGTGGACGCTATCATCCCGAACTTCCTCATTGCTTCTGTTTTCCACTTTGGGTATTTTCCTATAGTTACCTCTGTCCTCAACTCCCCAATCAGCCATGTTTCTTAAAATCAATATATCTCCGATCATGTTTCTTGAAATCAATATATCTCCGATCGAATTAATAAGAAATATTGGGTGGTGTTTGGCAGCAACAACAGCAAAAGATAAGATCTTTATTTAGATCAATCAAGACATGTATCACAAGAGGAGAAAAGCAGTAGCAGCAAAAGAAGAAGATAAGAGTTTTTGTAATTTTCGTCCCTAAACATGCACGTTTTTCACTTTTAGTCCCTCAGATGTAACAAGGAAATGACAGTAATACCCTCACGTGTTTCGCACGTGCGTACGTTAACGGCAAGAAATGAACGCCGTCTAGGGAAGGACCCTGATTGCAAAATGTTGCCAACTTTAACTTCAATTGATCTCTTCAGTGATTTCTTTTATGCATGTTTATTGGGCCTCAATTTTTCTCCTACCTTCTAGTACTTTATCTGATATTGAGCAAATCATGCACGGCTTTTTGTGGTGCCAACGTGATCTCCAAAAAGGTAAAGCTAAAGTGGTCTAGATGTTTGTTTGCTTAAGGAAGAAGATGGTTTAGGGCTGAATAATTTGAATCAGTTTAATATTGCTTTGATCTCTTCTCATATTTGGTTCTGCTGTTTCGTAAAGAGTCCTTATGGGTTAAATGGATTCATACTTATAAATTATGAGGCAAGAATTTTTGGGAGGTTCCTTGTCATAGGAATCTCTCCTGGAGTTGGCGGAAATTACTCCAGTGTAGGAATGTTCTAAGGCGGTTTTTCTGGTTTCAGATAGGTAATGGAAGATTGTCGTCAGCCTAGTTTGATAATTGGAAATGGTTTGGTCCTTAAATTTCCTATGTTTCTCCACGGCAAATTATTAATGCAGGTTTTGGAATGGATGCTACTGCGTGTGATATCGTAGCAGACGTATGGAGCATTTCTTGACTCATGGGATCTCCCATTTTCATTAACTAAGTCTCTGTAATTTGTATTTCTTTGTTTTGATTCGATATCTTATAATACTGAAAGTGGCTTGTCACCTTCTTTTGGTTGTTGCACGTTAGTGCATGAGTTGTAAGTCGTCTAGACATTGAGTCAAACGCCTGTTTAAATGATTTTTATATAATAACCAGAGGTAACGGCCTTTTACCAAAAAAAAAATATCATATTAGTATGATGATGATATACCGTGTACGGAGCTTTACCTTTGTATAAAAGACTGGATACGAAGGACCCTTCGTAAAGCAACAAAGGCACTAACATACTGTACTAAGCAAATATGTCCGTAGGCGAAGCTACCATGTATACCTCCGTAATTCCGGAGCTCCCAATGATAATTATAAATAATAAACGGATACACGTGAATTCTTTCCATGCTTATCCGACCTCCTAAAAAGGAAAAGACATCAAACATTCCTATAAACAAGGAAGCGGTTTAAGAGTCCTAAGATATATCTTCCATACTTAGAAGATATCACGAAAAGAGGAAGCGATTTACCCTAAATTCCTATCTTCCTCTCCAAGGCTTTACATTCTATATAAAGAGAAGTGGTGCCATACGACACGACATCACCAACATATTCAACCTCTAAATCCCTAACTATCACACAAACCCTCAGCCTCATAATCGGCTGGGAATAAACAACCTTTAGTGTAAGTCCCTCGGGTCTTGTACTCTTATCGAACCGAGATCGACTTAAGGATATGTCGAGGTGCGGAAATTCCTCAAGATAACCCACAGTTTTTATATCAACCTTTAGATGGTATATATAACACTATATATATATATCTTTTTGCGTGAATATAAACACTCAAGGGAACGGATTTCCGGACTCACTTTACCAAACACGTGGTAATCTAAGTCTACGAGTCGTTTGGGGCTGGGTGTGTGTTTGCGGTTCGTGCACGAGACGAGTATCACCCACAAGACAATACTATGCGTGTTCTTAGTTTTCTCTCTCTAGGATTTGCCCGTTTCTCTCTCTACGCTCTTCTGGATCACGCATGAACATACACCCATATATATAGGTGTGGCCAGGAACACGCAAATACCCATTTGTATGTTTCAGGAACACGCAAAGCCCAATGGGTTTGCGTGTTTCTTAAGGCCCAAGCCTGTTAGGGTTTTGGCCTGTTTTGCGTGTTTCCCTGAACATACAAAACGTTTGAGAGTTCCTGTGGTCAAGCACACTTTTGCTTGTTTAAACAGAAACTCTCAAACCATTTGAGAGTTTTTGAGAACAAGCATACTTTTGCTCGTTTCTTAGAAACTCTCAAATGACCATTTGAGTGTTCTTACTTGAACAAGCAAAACATTTGCTCATTCCTAAGAACCCTCAAATAACACTTAGGATATGTTGAGTAAATGTCTTTACTACTGTCAAGACGCAGAACCGACATTGTACTCAGAGTTAATGTCTTTACTGCTGTCAAGACCCAGAACCGACATTAACTCAACTAATGCTTTAACTGCTGTAAATATATGCAGAACTAGCATTAGCCTTCGACAACATCTCAACTGATGTGAATATGCAGAAACGTCGTCTATATTACCTATTGGAAGTGTGTATTTAAGATAATGTTTATACTACTGTAAATACGCAGAAACACAATTATCTTAACTTCCCATTGGAAGTACATTAAGTTAATATCTCAACTGCTATTGAACGCAGAAACAATATTAACTTAATGACTCTTTACATGTTATGTCTAAAACCTGCAAAATACAAATAATAAACAAACATATAAACATAAATGGATCCCAATTGGCTCAACAATATATGCTAAGGTATATTATGGACAAACGGTAATTAAAAGATAATTACAAGACTTGAACTTATAAATAAATATATTTCACATATCTAGATATGGCCTTCAAGTCTTCGTTTTCCTATATCATGTCGGCCATTTCATTTTGATATGCCACGTCATCGTATCCGAACTTGAGAAATATCTCGTTCTTCAGATTCAAGGTGCCAGAGGAGTCAGATGATATAACATCATCTCTAGAGAAAAGTGGAACATTCTGACGACCAACTCCTACATCTCCAGTTGGTCGTTCCTGGACACCAAGTCCTACATCTCCAGTTGGTGTGGGACCAACATCGGCAGGTGCTTTTCCTTTGTTTTCAGCTGCGGCGGCTCGAGAGGTACCGGTAGCACCAGGCTGGCTTTGCTCCCCCTGAGATATGGCAGTCCTCGTGCCCATTGGAAATCTTGAAGTCTCTCTTTGTTTGCTAAGATCATCTCCCTCGTCCTCTCTACTTTCCCTCCTAAGGGCATCATCTTTGCAGGTTGGCGGTATCTCCCCTTGAGACTTAAGATTTTCAATAATCTCATTCAGCTGGTCATAGTCGTCATCGAAGCTTATTAAACCTGCAGTCTGGCTCTTTATAACTTCATTATGATTTTCAAATCTTTCAGCAATCTGTTTCAGGTGCTTCGTTGTCTCAGATTGGATTGATTGTAAAGCCTCCTGCCGTGTTCGAAGCTGAGCATTCTTAGTCTTCAACTATTCAAGCTCTTGACGATGTGATTCTTCCTGCTTGGACAGATTCTCTGTTAAGCCAGCAACCAAGGCTCTCATGTCAGCCACTTGCTTTACCAACCCTGATTTAACATCATCGTTAGTTCTAGAGCTACTTGGTTGGGAAGAAATCACTGATCGTCGAGGAGGGATAATTGGTAGTGCAGTCGGTCTTGACACTGACGGTCTGATTGTGGATGCATGTGGTTGCTGGATTGCAGAGGGTCCAACAACCGGAAGTGTAACTGTAGTATGAGGAACTGATATTGTTGCCGTACTGGTGAAAGATGTGAATGCAGACCCTGTAGCTGAAAGTCTGATTCTTGTACTTGGTTGCTCAATCGGTGGCCTCACCATCAATCCCTTACCTTCTCCCCTAGGTCTAGCAGTTACTTCCTTAGTATCTCTCTGCACATGCTCAGTCTCATGCCCTTGTGCCTCTTCAACTGCCACACTCATCATAGCACTAAGTCTAGGAGACTTCTAAGTGCCAGATGTGCCTTCATCAGCCCCCTTTCTCCTCCTGGCTGCAGAGGCAAACTATCTTCTTCATCCTCCTCCTCAAGCTGGAAGTCTGCATCAGCCTTCAGTTCCCTCTCAGATTGAGCAACACGCTTTTCTTGCAAAAGCCTGTGAGCTTGTTCTTGAGGGTCCTCTTGACCATCATCATCACTGGAGTTGTCCTCTGTACTGCTCATAGTGGCATAAGAATCACTACTTGCCTCATCATTGGCCTTGTGATCCTCGAACATCTCGTCGATCTCTGCCTCTAGATCAGCACGAGCGTCAAATTGTTGAACCTGATTGATGTTGTTTGGGCATTGAATGTTAGGCTCAATCACAAAAGAGATTTTACCTTGTTATCCATTTAATCTCCTCAATTATAAAGTGCAAACCTACTAAGTTCTTCACGAACCTAAGGTGATAACAGAATAACCTAAAGTGAGAAAGCTTTTGGTTTCTCTCTTTAGAAGGATGTATGTGTTTTTGATTGATTGAAAGAATGAATGATTGTATTGAGTGTCCAGACATATGATGATTGGAGGTATATATATAGGCCGCGAAATAGGGGAACATCGTATTTTGGGCCTGTCAGATATGGGCCTGGCCTCTGACATAAGACCCAAAAATGTCAGTCGAACCTTCGAGAATATAAATATATATATGTTTTATATATATCTTGTTTATATCTTTGCCAAGCTATTGTGGAGACCCTCCTACGAAAGTCATCCCAAGAGTAAGGAAATTTCCAAGAGAGTCTTCTCAAGGTTAGGGGCGCTCTTAAGGAAGTTCTTAAGGAAGTTCCTGAGGAAGTTCTGAAGGAAGTTCCTGAGGAAGTTCTGAAGGAAGTTCCTGGGGAAATTCTTAAGGAAGTTCTTGGGGAAGTTCTTAAGGAAGTTCCTGAGGAAGTTCTTGAGGAAGTTCTTGAGGAAGTTCCTGAGGGAGTTCTTAAGGAAGTTCTTGGGGAAGTTCTTAAGGAAGTTCTTGAGGAAGTCCTTAAGGAAGTTCTTGAGGAAGTTTTCCCAACTAAAAGGAAACCCTTTTCTTTTTCATAATATATATATATATATTATATATTTCTACGCGTTCTCTGGAGTTGGCTGGGAAACGGCTCCAGTTTGGCTAGCACTTCGGCTAGAACGCGGCTGGAGTTTGGCTGGGGAGTGGCTCCATTTTGGCTATGGAGGTTGGCTGGCATCGGCTGGGTAGTCGGCTGGCAATCTGCTAGAAATTTGCTCAGGTTCGGCTTCCCCATCGGCTAGGAGTTGCTTGTGGTTTATTCCTATAAGAAAATCCTACAAAACCTTTTTGTGCCTTCGTTCCAATAGCTGTAGCACTTTCTCCCTTGTTAACACATATTCTATTATTTTTTCTCTTTCATATATGTGATTTATAACCCATATCATCAGTCTATATTCGTTGATTAATCTTTGCTCCTTGCCAAGGGAATGAAAAGAAATTATGCCAGAGGCTTATTCCCAAGGGCAAAGGAAGGAAGCCTTCCTAAGTACTAAGGGAAGTTCCCAAGGGCAAGGGAAGGAATTATCTTATTCCCCACTTAGCTTACTTTCACATCCTTTACGTGAGCAACCAAGGAAAGAGACTCAAACCTTATCAAAGCCCATTTCCCATGCCTTTGCTCTTGTCCCTGCCTTTGCCTTGGCTTCTATAAATATAATTTTATATATTTATTTTTTATTATATCTCAGACATAAAAAATGGTTTATCTTAGTTGTGTAAATCGGACCACACCTCATCAAGTCCCCCGAGTTCGGGTGTAAGTATTGTCTCTAGGTAAGACTTATACTCGAACTCAAGGTTTTTCTTTGTTCTATCTTGTTTATATATTTACTCCATGGCTTTGTATTGCCATCCTTCACCAAAACGATCAGGGAGATAAAGATTAGACATGCTGAAACCTCCTTCGTTTGTTATTTCCACCTTGGTTCCCGGTTGGGAAACGACCAGAATTTGGCTCAGGTTAGGTAGGGCAGCACGACTAGGAATTGGCTAGGAATCGGCTCAACATTCGGCTGGGATTCAGCTATGTGCTTCTTTGATTTATATTTCTAAGGAAAATATAAAAATCCCTCCGCTATAACCGCCCAACCGAAGTTTGGAATAGGATTTAGGTTGGGTCATCAAGTCCCCCAAGTTTAAGTGTAAGTTTCTCTCAAACACTTGGATTCAAACTTTAAGATTTCTTTCATGTAGCAATTTCTTTCCATCTATTTTTTATTATTTATTTATTTTATTTTATTCTCATCAAGAAGGGTGGATGAGAAGTATTTCCTGGAAGTAAGGGGCTTCTGAAGAGGGGAGCTTATTGAAAGAGCTTTTTGAATAGAGGGTCTTCTTAAAAAGGACCATAAAGATTGTCCGAAAGGAAATGACTTTGTCTCTATTCAATTACAAAGGGTTTTTTGTCAAAAACTTTGCATATTGAGTTTTATTTAATTTTATTTTTAGCCCACGTTTGGGTCGTAAAAATTTATTACTCGCGAGTGTGGTCATTCCCGGTAAGAAGTGTTTACCATTCTATCCAATAAATAAAAAAGATGAATAAATTTTATGTGCGCGCCACTTCCCAATAGGAAACGCTTATCTTATCATCCGATGAATGAATAAGATATACAATTGATGTGGGTAGAGTAATTTCTTCGCTATCCCTTCATCAACATCACTTCTCGATGAGAAGTGCTTACCTTTTTGTCCGATGAACAAAAAGATGAATAAATATATCACTTCCCGATGAGGAGTGCCTACCTTTTTATCCGATGGATAGAAAGATGTATAAAATTTTGTTAGTGTTCAGTCAGGCCCAATTTTGGCTTGTTACACTCTGGAACTCACACTTTGGTGAGACTTTGTCTTATTCGTGCCTGCTTCTCAGTGAGAAGCACTTTACTCCCATCCGGTAGGTGGGAATAATGAAAAATTTTTAAGTGTTGCTAGCCAAGCTTAGGTTAGATGTTCACTTTATATTATTATATTTACGAAATGTCTATCCTCATGGGCGAGGAAAATGAAAATCTTTTTAAGTGTTTGCTAGGGATTTGCTTTGTAGCTTTTATCCTTTTTTGTAATTTCCACTCATACATATGAGGTATGCCTTAGCCTTTAGGCACTTGGTTTGTCTCTCTCGCCTTTACAAGTACTTGGGTTTCTATAATCCGTGTCCGAAGCTGGCTAGGAATTCTTTCTTCCATCTTAGCACTTGACTTTTGGAATTTTCATTCGGATTACCTTTTTAGCTTGTCTCATAGACAATATATTCTTTACAATTTATTGAACAATTATTTTTGAAAAGAAAATAATATTAATGATAAGGTTGGGATACATGATTAGACCAACAATCATAGCTGAAGTAAAATGACATGAAAATACTTAAAAGTAAAGTGATAACACATAGCTTAATCAAGATGCCTGAGAAAGTGAGAAAGGAAAGGAATGGTATTCAAAGAAAGTGAGAAAGGAAAGGAATGGTATTCAAAGAAGGGAGGTTGGGATGTTTTATTCATGGACCATGTATACATGGCCTTCAGGCTCTCCCGGATCATCCTCCTCCTCCACCACTTTCCTTTGCCATGCAAAGGTCTTCTTTGCTTGCTTTGCTCCTGGGACTAGGTGCTCAAGCTTCCATTCATCCAATGCCCTCTTGATCTCCCACTTTAGTTGTCTACATGCATTAGTGTCATGTCCATGGCAGGAAATAATGCATTTCTAAGTGGTGTTGAAGCTACACCAATAGTAGATGCAGATGGACTTGCAGGATATGTTGCTTATGATAATATGAATACAAATGCCAAGAGCACTGCTCAGTCTTTTCATTCAATGCTGATGAGTATGAGCTCTGCAGAAGGTAGAATGAATCTATGCTCAGCTTTTTGTGCACCTCATGAAGCTTATATAGGAGGAAAGATTACTGATCCCACATTGATCGATGAGGATTAGAATCAGATAGATCCTGATGACTTAGAAGAAATGGATCTACAATGGCAGCTTGCTATGTTAACAATCAAGGTTAGAATATTCACTCAGAGAACTTGAAGACCCATAGGTAATGGCACTAAAGGCTTTGACAAATCCAAGGTGAAATGTTATAATTGTGATGGATTTGGTCATTTTGCAAGAGAGTGTCAATGACCTAAGAGGACTGATAATACCGTGATGGGTAGACAGAACTACAATCAAGGCGGTATTACTCCACCAAATAGCCATAAGACTCAAGCAATGTTACATAACTTGCTACTCCATAACCATCAGGTTCTTCACCATTCATGGAGTCCAAGGTGATTGTTGTATAAAATCCAGATGGTACTTATCGGTGGGATACACAATCAGAAGATACGTCAAATCATGCTTACATGGTTGAGGTTAATGATGAAGTATCCGAGACGATTGATTATGCTGTGTACTCAAGTGAAGAGAATGCATCTAAGATTGTGAAGCAAAATGTTCCAAAGGTTGATGAGACTGTAAGATCTGAGAGTGAGTCTATGACTGCTGTTAAAACATCAGAAGAAAATGTTGAGTCATCGAAACCACTTGATGACATTTCGAAGAAGAGCATAGAAGATCAGATGAAGGAATTTGTGATACCTGAAGGTATGACAACTGAAGATTTCGTTGCATACATGGCAGATTGCAAGGCTGCAGATCAGAAGGTATCTTGTTCCTTACTTTCAATTGTTGATATTTGTAAAATGGTGTCTGATTTAAAACTTGAGGTGTTCGTTTTGATAAGACTGTATTAAACTTAACTAGTCAAAACTCTACCTTTAAGAAAGAAAATGACTCCTTATTTGCTAAAAATTATGGTCTTGTTAAACAAGAAAGTTTTTATCAAGATAAAATTCGTGCTTCAGATAAAGATATACTAGCTGTAAAGGAGAAACTTAGAGAGTCGGTATTAATGGAAAAGGTAGGAAATAAACAGTATGCTCAACTAACTGAAGACATTTCTAAAAAGGAGAAAGAGTTAGTTGATGCAAGACTTGAAATAGTTAAGCTTAATACTAGATTGGAACGAATTAGAGGATCGGAGCTCATAAGATCAGTGCAGCTACAAACTCCTGTACCACGAGATTCAAAGGAGAAAGATGGTTTGGGTTTGGATTATAAAGAAGTTAGGGGTCCCTTTAATGATAATTATACGGAGTCTCTAACACAATTTTCTGAGAAAATGGATGTCGGTGAAATTGCTGCGTCTGTCTCAGAAGACCAAAACATTGATAAAGGAAAGTTCTTTTAGGCCTACGCCCAAACCATAAGCTCGGAAGTTCTTTTGTCAAACCAGTGAACCCTAAAAATGGAGTCTATGTTTTGAATCTACCTATAAGGTATAATTATGTGAATTCAACTTGTCCTGGTGAAAAGGTTTTAAAATGTTTTACAATGAAGGGATGTGATACTGTTTTTACATCCACCGAAATTGAATTTGAAAAAATAGACCATAACAAGATTGATAAAGTATGGAATAAGTATGAGTCTACGTCTAGTGGAATTATCTTAACGCCACAGTCGACTCATCAAAAATCTCAAAGGAAAGTACAGTTTGTGAATAATAATGAGTCAACAAGTTTGTCAAAAGAAGAGTCAGCCACAATTTAACTTAAAGAATGTTTAGGCATGACTTCAGCTGAGCTTGATGATAAAGCTAAAAAAATAAGGGTAAATAGATCGTGTTTTTATTGTTATGAATTAGGTCATGTATATAGTTGTTGTCCAAAAAGGAAAAGAAGATGTCCAGATAAGGGTATGTTCTCTGGAGCATCTAGTGACTCAGACATTATTACTCATAACAATAGATCTAGGATTCCCAAACGGCAGGGACATTCACAGAATACTACTACTAGTAGTGGAAGTCCGAGTCGTGCTCGCACACCTCAAAGGAGTAGTAACACCTAGGAATAAGACGACTCAACAGAATCGATCATCCCTTCTTAGAATTAATAGTTCGTCTAAATTCTATGATCGATTAGGGAGTCAATCTAGGTATGGTATTCATTCACCAAGGAATTCTCCTCCTAAGGCTCGTTTCACTTCACCTAAGAAATATTCTAAGGCACCATCTTCATCCAAGGCTCCATTACAGAGCGATGGATATTGGACTGAATTGATTATTAGAGATGAATTCGGTAAACCTAAACCTAAGAAAGTTTGGGTTCCATTCAGAAACTAACCATCTTATTGTCATTGTGCAGGGAGAACCAAGGAAGCCTATTAGTATTTGGTATGTTGACAGTGGATGCTCTCGGCACATGACAGGGGACAAGAAATTGTTGTCCAACTATGAAGATGTTTTTGGTTCTTATGTTAGTTTCGCAGGTCCCAAGGGCAGCAATATCTTAGGCCAAGGTGATGATATCAATGGGAAGATCACACTGGAAAAGGTCAATTATGTGGAACAGTTATCTTATAATCTTATGAGTGTTTCTCAGATTTGTGACAAGGCTAATCATGTCCATTTTACTGAGAAAGAAGCACTTATTTTGAAAGTGGGATATGTGATTCCTGAAGACTGGATTTTGCTGAAAGCTCCTAGGAAGAGAGACATCTATGGCCTTGTGTTAGGCGTTGATAATCCAAAGGAGTCAGTTTGCTTATTGACTAAAGCAAAAAAATCTAAATCATTGTTATGGCATAGAAGAATGGGACATATTCATTTCCGAAAGATGAATGAAATTGTGAAACATGGTTTGGTTAAAGGTGTTCCCATGAAACGGTTTGAAATTGAAGACAAATGTGTACCTTGTCTGAAAGGGAAACAACAAAAGTCTGCTCATAAACCAAAGCAAGAAAATTCTATTGCCACTACTTCACATGGATTTTTTTGGTCCAGTGAATGTAAGAAGTATAGGTAGGATGTATTACTGTTTGGTGGTTACTGATGACTACTCGAGATTCTCCTGTATTCTTTCTTCAATCGAAAGATGAAACTCCTCGGATTTTGATAAATTTTCTTGTCGAAACTGAAAATGTTTATGGAGTTCGCATTAAGAGAATCAGGAGTGACAACAGAACTGATCTTAAGAATAAAATGTTGGAAGTCTTTTGTTTGTCCAAGGGAACTCAACATCAATTCAGTGCACCGTATTAACCACAACAAAATGGAGTTGCTGAAAGAAAGAATATGACTCTAATCGAGACAGCCAGAACAATGCTTGCTGATTCAGGGCTCCCTACTATGTTTTGGGGGGAGGCAGTGAATACAACATGTCATATTTTGAATAGGGTTTCTGTAGTTAAGCGTCATAATAAGACATGTTATGAACTCTTACATAAAAGGAAACCAAATTTACAGAATGTTGAACCATTTGGTGTACCATGTACTTTCTTGAAATATCTACCTCAGTCAAAGTTTGATTCAAAGGTTGAAGAGGGATTTTTCATGGGTTATAAACCGGGTACTCCAATTCGAAAGATTTACAACAAATTGACCGGCAAAGTTGACTTGGGTACAAATGTCAAGATTGTCAGTCATAAACCCACTGTACATTCTGGAACTGGGAAGAATTTCAATTATGATAGTGTGTTTCGTTCACTAGACGGTCCTGATTCTTATTCAGATCCTGAAACAGTGGATGATGTGATCATTTTAAGAGATCATGTAGATTATACTCCTATTCCTACATCTACTCCCTGCTCAGAATGTTGATACTACTCCAACCAAAGTTCAGTCTTCTACTGTTATTGGTGAAGGTAGTAAGGACAACAATAAGCCAACAGATTCAGATGATTGTGAATCCGAGAATACTACACCACTTACTCCGTCAAAGGTTTCACTGCCTGATTATGATCCTATTTTGAAGAATTGGAAGATGATTTTAGCTCTCCTGAGTTTCAGATTCAAACGAATTTAGGAGAAGGTCTGAATTTTGATTCGGTTCCTCAATACCGAGTTAATAAGGATCATCCAGTTACAAATATTCTTGGTGATGCTACAAAACCTGTTCGAACGAGAAATCAGTTGAATAAGGAACTGACTAGCTTGTTTTGTGAAGTGAAGGACACTGGATTGATAACTGAGTGTTTATATTCTGGTTTCATTTCACAAGAAGAACCTAAGAATATAAAGGCAGCACTTCAAAATCCTTTTTGGGTTGAAGCTATGCAAGAAGAATTAGCTCAATTTGAGAAACTTGGAGTATGGGAGTTAGTAGATGTGCTTAGAAAGGTAGAACCGATTGGAACTCGTTGGGTATTTAAATGCAAACGAGATGACAAAGGGATCGTTACTAGGAATATGGCACGTTTAGTTGTTCAGGGGTTTGCACAACGAGAAGGATATGACTATAACGAAACTTTTGCACCAGTTGCTAGGATTGAAGCTATAATGTTATTTTTAGCCTATCCTAGTTTCAAAGGTATAAAGGTGTATCAGGTAGACATTTAGAGTGTCCTCTTGTATGGTGAAGTTAAAGAAGATGTATATGTTCACCAACCACCGGGGTTCGAAGATCCTAATTATCCAAGAAGAGCATATTGATTGGATAAGGCCCTTTATGGATTGCATCAAGCACCTAGATTATGGGTACGAAAAGTTGTCAACACATTTGTTGACAAATGGATTTACAAGAGGATCGATAGACAGCACTTTATTTATCAAATGGCGGAAGCGAGATTATTTGATTGTACAAGTTTATGTTGATGATATCATTTTTTGTTCATCTAACACAAAGATGTGCAAAGATTTCTTAATGAGCATGAAAAAGGAGTTTGAAATGAGTGCTATGGGGGAACTGCAATTTTTCCTCCGACTACAAGTTGATCAAAGGAAGGATGGATTCTTTATTCACCAGTCTATGTATGTCGATGACATCTTGGAGAGGTTTCAAATGTTAGAATCCAAGACATATGGTACTCCTATTCAGCAAAATCATGGTTTAGGAGTTCTTGATCCGAAAGATAAACTTGTGGATGCAACTTATTATCGTGCTATCATTGGCTCATTGATGTATCTGACTGCTTCGCATCCAGATATTATGTTCGCTGTTTGTCTCTGTGCTAGATTTAAAACTAGTCAGAAAGAGTCACATTTGGTTGCAGCAAAACGTATCCTACGCTATTTGAAGGGAAACCAAGGGCTTGGTCTATGGTATCCTATGGGAGGAACATTTGACTTTGTTGCATATACTGATTCGGACTTTGGCGGTTGTAACAATGACAGGAAATCTACAACTGGAGGTTGTTAGTTTTTAGGAGGAAGATTAGTATCGTGGCAGTGCAAGAAGCAGATATGTGTTGCTCAGTTTTCATGTGAGGCAGATTATATGGTTGTTGGTAGCTGTTGTTCCCAGGTATTGTGGATTCAACAACAACTTCGTGACTACGGTATGGATTTTCTTGATACTCCTATTAGAATAGACAACAAGTCAGCTATAGATATTACTAATAACCCTGTCATGCATAAGATCACCACGCATATTGATATTAGGCATCATTTCTTGCGTGACTGTGCCCAAAATAGGTTAATTCATTTGGAAAAGGTTATAACTTATGATAATTTAGCTGATCTGTATACTAAAGCATTTGATAAGAGTCGTTTTGAGAAGTTACTTCTTCTCAATGGGATGAAGAATGTTGATTCATATTAAATCTCTCAAAGAACTAATTTTGTAAGATTGCGTTTGTAGATAGCTAGAGTCATAAAAATACAAAAAAAGGTTCTTAGTGTCATATAATAATCATAAAAAAGTGAAAAATAAGAAAATCAAAATAAATATGATAGAGATTAAAGTTGATGCTGTCAGATGATTAGAAGTGAGGATACTTAGCTTTTAAGTCTGCTTAATCATAATATAATTGCTTAGTTCAGTGATTACAATTTGGGATATATTGGTAGGCACAAAGTACCAAGGTTTCCTTCAATCTGAACTTAATTTATACAATTTTCTTGTGGGAAACATATTCAGATATATGGCTGAGAATGCTTGCTTTTCAGTAATCAATTGATTTAGTCCTTAAATTCTGTGAAAGATCTAACATTATTATAGGATTTATTCAATATGTATGCAAAAACCTCTACAAATCATGAGCATGAAAGTTAAATCTGATAATGTTTATGCAAATGAAATGAATGTAAATTAAGGGGCTAATGTGGTCTTTGAGATTCGGACAAGTATGTCCTCGGGGAGTCTTTGTATATCTAGCCTACCTAAAGCTTCCAACTTGGGATAGGTTGTTAGAAAGTTCGCTACATGGGTCTCATAGAAAATCACAGGTTCCTTATAAATAATGAAATGCAAAAGCAAATAATGTTAAATCACAAAATAATTAAATGTTGTTATCTAAAAAGTGTCTCATGGTTTGTTTAAGGATATATTTGAATATATATAATGAATATTTGTTATCTTAGTGCTTGTATCGATTAGAGAAGTATATCTGAATGTGGGTCACATAAGTTCGCAAACTAATATGTGGCATGAGTAACTTACTATGTTACATGGTGACTGTCCTTGGCTCAAGTAATACGAAAGTGTCACAACCCAAAAGAAACTGGAAGTACCGAGTGTTTAACAGGACAAATATACCGGTAATCGTGGTTGGGTCACTGTTCATAACTAATAATAAGAGAATTATTTCTCACCCGCAGGCTTATATAATTGCTAATCTGATCTAATCTGCAGAAACTTAAGATTTCTTGTAAATAAATAAAGTAGTTTAGTTTTTATTTTTACTTTTACTGTAAGTGTCAATTTGTGGTGTCAAACTAGTTCTTATTGCACGGGAGATTTGATAAGCATCTGATGATTCCACAGGTTGTTATATGATTCTTGGTGAATTATATGAGTCTTGTTGCTTATGGTATATGTGTTTTAAAGATGGATTTTCTAATATAGACATAAGTTGTTTAAGGTTAGAAAATGGTTTTGTTTTGGAAATTGAAAAGTCAAAATATTTTTGAATGTTTTTCAAGTAAATTCTTGAAATTTTAATTGTTTTCGGTTGATAAGTATGCCTGACAAAGATTGGACTAGACTTAGAGTGTTTAAACTGCTTGCTAGGTTATGTAAGGTGCCCTATTTTTGCGTGGGTCGTAATAAAATGTTATTCGTTATATCAAGAGTGTCGAATCCTCTTGAGATAACTAGATTGCTATTGCCTTTTGCTGATTAATGAGTAATTAATCAACCAAAGGAGATGCACGAAGCTTGTGGTTCGTGTAGGAGGTCACACGAGCAACAAGTCAAACGAATTCGTAAATTCGTGAACAATTCCCTAAAAAGATCTACCTAATTTCGTAGATTAGGTTTGTATTTATACTAGATGTGTATTGCTTCGTGTGGGCTTCGGCCTTAATCAAGTAATTAAGCCCGATTAGCAATAAACCAATTGACCTCGTGCTGACGTCAGCACGAGGGTAATCCTATGTGCTGATGACGTCAGCACGAGGATCGTCCCTTTGGTCCTTTGCTTGACTTCGTTTGGCTCGTCACAACATCCAATCATCGTTTAAGTATTCTATGACACTTATAAACCTTCATTTTATGTTCTTGTACCTGCAAAACAATACATAACATACAAACACAATACAAAACACAAACAGATATAATATTGAAGTTCAAACGTAATCATTAAATACCAACACAAGTTCTTATTTAAATGATTACAAACATAATTCTTAAAACATAAACGATAATCAATTCTATGTTGCGATTGTCACAATGAATCTGCATCTACAGACTCCTCCTTGACAGTTGCAACTAGATTTTTTTAAAGTCATTGAACTTCAAAGCTATCCATTAAACAAAAGCCTTGTGCTATTCGCATGAATTCTCTCTTGTAAGCAATGTGCGAGAATGTTGCGATAGCGCCTTTCTTCAACTCTCCAAAATTCCACTGCTGAACAAGGTGTATACAAAAGTCTTCTTTGATCACCTCTTGACAAGTTGACAACCTGCATCGGATCATACATGCGTAGAAACATTTGTTTCTTTGAATCATCAACAAAGATCTGTGCTTCGCCTGACTTGATATCTATCAGCCAAAATGTCATCGTCGTCAGCATATCTTGATCCCATCTGATAGCAGGAACCTTCTTAACACATTTAATCCTTCGCTGTTCAAAACGAAATGTGCCATCTTGATTCTTAATCTTCTTCAAAGGTGTTGGCTTAATCAACCTCTCTTCTGGCTGCAGACCTCTATCACTGAAATTCCTAATTCTTTCATCTCTGAATCTATTCCAGTAGAAATCTTCCCAAATCTATCATATCAGAATCACTGAGAGAGTGGAAGTCACTGAGAGAGTGGAAGTGTCTTTGACTCATTGGCATGTACTGGCATCCCTCCTTTCTCTTAATAATAAACAATTTGATTATGTGATCATAGAACCAACTTTGTATCACTGAGAAGTACTTGGGTGCATCCTTGTCTGAGATAAATTCCCAAAACATTGATGGTTTTAAATTTCCACCCACATGAAAACCAGCACGAGTTACAACCACTGAAACCCTTCTATCAATAATAAACTCAGGGTCTTGCTGCACCGGAGGTATGTTGAATCTTCTAAGATCAATCTCTTGTGTAGCATCAATATTCCAGTATAACTCAAAAATACTGTCATGTTCTTCATCAATTATGTTTGCAGATACAGCAAACCTCAAACTTGCTGTGTTCCTAGGTTCATCTGGACTATGTCTGATTTGATTAAGATTGAGATGTTCTACTTCTACTGATGGAGTAGCTTGAGATCTTTCCATGGCAGCTTGATATGCAGCAAACTCTCTATCAACTTCAGCCTGAGATCGCTGAGAAGTTGGAAGTCCCTCCACAGCATCAACTCCTTTTCCTTGTCTTCTTCTTCGCTTTGGTAATCTTTCAACCTCTTCTTCATCATCTTCCGAGTCATCACCAGCATTAACAGTAACTGGTAGCTCAGAAGGACCAACATCATTACCAACTGGAGCAGAGGTAGAAATAGAAACTCCAGAAGTTGGCGGCACAAGATTTGCGGGATCATCAACATCCTGCATAAGAGCATCCATATCTAGATCATTTTCCAGATCTCCAACATACAGAGGAACATCATTGAGTCCTCAAACTGATCAGCTCGCTCTTCTTGAGGATTATCTTGAGCCTGATCATCATCATCAGCAACAATAGGTACGTCATCTGACCAACCTTGTCGAGGTGCAACATAGTTAGGACTGATAAGATGTCCGAACAATGGTGGATTGACAACATTATCAGGAACACCATGACCTGCAAAGTGTTTCATACTCTCAACAAACAACTTGTGAGTCAGACGACCCAAATTGAAAGTAGGACCATCAAACGGTAAATTTGCTATTCTGTGCCGAATGATTATCATCACAAATCTTGGAAACAGAAAGAATTTCTTATCGTTTCCAAAAGCTCTCAACTGCTTAACGAAATTATCATATATGTACTGAGAAAAGCTGTAGGGCTTGTTCAGCACAAGATCAACCATTTGAGAAGCAGTAAAAATGTTCAACTGATGACTTGCACTCCGATGACTAAGGGACCTCAATAAGTAGTAGGCAAATAATCTCCATTTTCCTAGAAGACGATTCTTGCGATAAGGATGAGTAATATCACCAACATATCCCATACGCCTGAGAGCACCGTCACAAAAGCTTTCTTCAAACTCAACAGGACCTTGCTCCATATCATCCCTTCCTAAGTCCAAAATAGTTCGTAAGTCTCCAGCAGTAAACTGAATGTTACGTCCAGCAACAGTAGTAAGAATCATAGTATGATCACCAACTTGCACCAATCTGGCTGAGTTCCAGAATTCAGTATTGAGACTTATGACCAGCGGAGGATTCTCGGTCAAAGCAAAACGAATACGAGAGCGTGCTAAATACTGAAGGACACCGTGAAACTCTGGTGTGCATCCCGACTGTGTAATAATGAGATCAATCGCAGCATTATGTTCCATGACAAACACACGAGCACCTTGTCCTGCCATATCTGCACAAATCAAACAAAAACAACAATAATCTATCCTATATCGTGAATTTACCAACAAATATGAGTGAAAAACACGAACTAAAGATGAAATCGATCGAAAGAAGGGGGCGGATGAATAGTGGCACGAAGGAGAGTAATTCGTGTGATTAATTAGGGTTAATTTTCGATTAGGGTAAACTAATGAAAGGTTAAAACCTGTATTTATATTTGAATCCTCGTGGGCTGGGCCGAAGGACAAACTTCGTGGGCTTCGTGATGACGTCAGTGCGAGGCTTGCTGATCTCAGCACAGACGAGTTTGAATATCAATTCACACGAATTGCACACTAAACCAAATTTCGTAAATTTTCCAGAAATCTAAACAAGGAAAAATTACAAAAATTCCAGAAACATAAACCCAAAGATACTCGTTACCAAAAACTTGTATCTGCTCGAATATGTACTCGTAAATCATCCGTACTAACTTGTCATCAAAATAATGTATCAAAGAAATCTTACATTATTATCTTGACATAAAATCGATCATTTCTTCATTGATGTTTAACTCAACAAAAGCAAACTTACATCAAAACATATTTAATGTATAATGCATTACAAGTACAGCAAATTATCATATCAACAACCTATCACATTACATCTTAGGTTGTGATCTTGATAATACAGTTATAACATATCACACTAAGTCTTAGGTTAATAAATACAAGGCAATCCATTCTTGTAGCACGTTTCGTGCATAGATTGTTGTCCGTCTCAATACATATAAAATAAAATCTGCTACCTGCACACTTAACAAACTTCATCAATGCATCAAGATCAACAAAAATTATAAATATGCAAAACAATCAAAATCTTAACCTATCGATCAAAAATCTAAGTCAAGTCCAAAAACAATTGAAATTTCAAAAATTTACTTGAAACACATTCAAAAATATTTTGAATTTTCAATTTCAAATCCATTTCATTTTCTAAATTAAACAACTTACGTATTAATTAGAAAATCCATCTTTTAAAAATACTTACCATAAGCAACAAGACTCATATAATTCACTAAGAATCATATAACTTCCTACATAATTATTAGATGCTTATCAAATCTCTCGTGCAATATGAACTAGTTTGACATACAAACTGACACTTATTAGTACAAATATAAAAATAAAAATAAAAACAAAAATAGCTAAAATAAAAACTAAACTACTTTATTTATTTACAAGAAATTCTATGTTTTTGCAGATTAGATCAGATTAGCATTTACGTAAGTCTACAAGTGAGAAATAATTCTCTTATTATTAATTATGAACAGTGACTCAACCATGATTACCGGTATATTTGTCCTCTTAAACACTCGGTACTCCAGTTTCCTTTGAGTTGTGACATTTTCAACATACCCTGGCCAAGGACAGTCACCATGTAACCCGAGTAGCCTAATATGCCACTGAATAGTTTGCGAACTTATGTCACCCACATTCAGATATACTTCCGTAATCGATACAAGCACGAAGATAACAAATATTCAATATATATTCAAAAACATCCTTAAACAAATCATGAGACACTTTTTAGATAACAAAATTTAATTACTTTGTGATTTAACTTATTTGCTTTTGCATTTCATTATTTATAAGGATCCCGTGCTTTTCTATGAGACCCATGTAGCGAACTTTCTGACAACCTATCCCAAATTGGAAGCTTTAGGTAGGCTAGGTATACAAAGACACCCCGAGGACATACTTGTCCGAATCTCAAAGACCACATTAGCCCCTTAATTAACATTAATTTCATTTGTATAAACAATATCACATTTAACTTTCATGCTCATGAGTTGTAGAGGTTTTTGCCTATATTTTGAACAAATCCTATAGTAATGCTAGATCTTTCACAAAATTTAAGGACTAGATCAATTCATTACTGAAAAGCAAGCATTCTCAGCCATATATCTGAATATGTTTCCCACAAGAACATTGTATAATTTAAGTTCAGATTAAGGAAACCTTGCTACTTTGTGTCTACCAATATATTCCAAATTATAATCACTGAACTAAGCAGTTATATTCCGATTAAGCTGACTTAAAAGCTAAGTATCCTCACTTCTAATCGTCTTACAACATCAACTTAAATTTCTCCCATATTTTTGTCATTTTATCATTTTTCACATTTTTATGTTTTTTTATGACACTAAGAACTCCTTTTATATTTTTATGACTCTAGCTATTTACAGACACAAACTTACAAAATTAGTTCTTTGAGAGATTTAATATGAATCAGCTTTCTTCATCCCATTGAGAAGAATTAACTTCTCAAATCGAGTCTTATCAAATGCTTTGGTATACAAATCGGCTAAATTATCATCAGTTATAACTTTTTCCAAATGAATTAACTTCTTTTGGGCACAATCACGCAAGAAATGATGTCTAATATCAATATGCTTGGTGACCTTATGCATGACAGGGTTATTTGTAATGTCTATAACTGACTTAATGTCTATTCTAATAGGAGTATCAAGAAAATCCATACCGTAGTCACGAAGTTGTTGCTGAATCCACAATACCTGGGAACAACAGCTACCAGCAGCCATATCCTCTGCTTCACATGAAGACTGAGCAACACATGTCTGCTTCTTGCATTGCCACGATACTAATTTTCCTCCTAAAAACTGACAACCTCTAGTCATAGACTTTCTGTCATTGTTACAACCGCCAAAGTCCGAATCAATATATGCAACAAAATCAAACGTTCCTCCCATAGGATATCATAGACCAAGCCCTGGGTTTCCTTAAGATAACGTAGAATACGTTTTGCTGCAACCAAAGCTGACTCTTTCGGACTAGCTTGAAATATAGCGCAAAGACAAACAGCGAACATAATATCTGGACGCGAAGCAGTCAGATACATCAATGAGCCAATAATAGCACGATAATAAGTTGCATCCACAAGTTTATCTTTCGGATCAAGAGCTCCTAAACCATGATTTTGCTGAATAGGAGTACCATATATCTTGGATTCTAACATTTGAAACCTCTCCAAGATGTCATCGACATACTTAGACTGGTGAATAAAGCATCCATCTTTCCTTTGATCAACTTGCAGTCCGAGGAAAAATTGAAGTTCCCCCATAGCACTCATTTCAAATTCATTTTTCATGCTCATTTCAAACTCTTTGCACATCTTTATATTAGATGAACCAAAAATGATATCATCCACGTAAACTTGTACAATTAGATAATCTCGCTTCTTCCACTTGATAAACAATGTGCTATTCTTGGATAGTTCGAATCTTCAAACCCCGGTGGTTGGTGAACATATACTTCTTCTTTAACTTCACCGTATAAGAAGGCACTCTTAACGTCTAACTGATACACCTTTATACCTTTGAAACTTGCATAGGCTAAAAATAACCTTATAGCTTCAATCCTAGCAGCTGGTGCAAAAGTCTCGTTATAGTCATATCCTTCTCGTTGTGCAAACCCCTGAACAACCAAACATGCCTTATTTCTGGTAACAACCACTTTGTCATCTCGTTTGCATTTATATACCCAACGAGTTTCAATCGGTTCTTTACTTCTAGGCACATCTACTAACTCCCATACTCCAAGTTTTTCAAATTGAGCTTATTCTTCTTGCATAGCTTCAACCCAACATGGATCTTGAAGTGCTGCCTTAACATTCTTAGGTTTCACTTGTGAAATGAAACCAGAATATAAACACTCAGTTATCAATCCAGTGTCTTTCACTTCACAAAACAAACTAGTCAGTTCCTTATTCAACTGATTTCTAGTTCGAACTGGATGATCCTTATTAACTCGATATTGGGGAACTGAATCAACATTCAGACTTTCTCCTAAATTTGTTCTAATCTGAAACTCAGGAGAGCTAAAATCATCTTCCGATTCTTCAAAAATAGGATCATCATCAGGCAGTGAAACCTTTGACGGAGTAAGTGGTGTAGTGTTCTCGGGTTTACTATCATCTGAATTTGTTGGCTTATTCTTGTCCTTACCACTTTCATCAACAACAGTATTAGACTGAACTTTGGTTGGAGTAGTATTCACATTTCGAGTAGGCGGAGATGTAGGAGTATTATCCATGTGATCTCTTAAAATAATCACATTATCAACTGTCTCAGGATATGAATAAGAAGCAAGACCGTGTAGTGAACTAAACACACTATCGTAATCGAAATTTTTGCCAGTTCCACAATGAATAGCGGGCTTATGACTGACAATCTTGACATTTTTACCCAAGTCAACTTTGCCTGTCTACTTGTTATAAACTCGTCGAATTGATGATCCCGGTTTATAACCCATGAAAAATCCCTCTTCAACCTTTGGATCAAACTTTGACTGTAACACCCCAACTAAGGCGGAACAATGAGATGTACCGAAAGTCGAGTATTTAAAACAAAGGATTATAAATAACATTCACCACAACTTTATTTGGTAAGAAGGAATTTACAAGTGTACAAGCATGTGAACCAATTTCCAAGTACAAATGCGTCCACCATACTTGATTATTAAGTTCACGAAACGAATATCAAGCACATGAATAGTATACTACAATGATCAAGGCGGATTCCATTGCCCTTCACAAGGTTTGATATTCGACTCCAAAGTGCAATGCAAACAATCATGATGCATATAAATCCTCAAACCTTATGCTAATTCCTGAAAAGCATGAAGAAAAAGCGTCAACTACGAAAACGTAGTTGGTGAGTGCATAGTTTTTTATATAAATCTTGGTACATCACCGTTTTACTACTTAGAAAACCGATTACTATTACATTTCGAAACACCCAAACCATTTGACCGACAAAAATTCCCATATCATATTATCGAGTTTTTTCCAAACACCACAATGTCATATCAAGACTTGAAAAAAAATCCATAATAAAACTTCAGGTTCTCATTTGTCAAATCATCAGGAGAGAAAAAGTATATAAATCGATTAATCGTATACCATACCAGAATCATTCGGTTACCAAAATCGTTTCAATATCACCAATTTCAACGTCTTTCAAGATAACATATGAGGGACGATACCCAATCCGTATGTTCAAACAATTTCCAATTATCAACAATATTAATATCAATTTCACTTAGCCACAAGGCATAATTCAATATCAATTTCATTTAGCCACGAAGGCGTAATTTACATAATTTTGATGAGTAAATGCTTGAGCCACTACTACTACCATTTTCAAGTCCAAGCTTTATAATACTTCTTATCTTTGCACCAGCTGTCAATCAAGTGCCTTACTTATACTTGGGGTCGTGTCATGAGGACGACCGATTAAACTTACGTAGCTAGAACACCCTAATGGTCGGACTGGAAGTGATGGTCATCACGAAGGCAAACAACCTTCCACCGTTACGCTCTGGATGGGTGGACGACTCCTAGTTGCGCAACTATCTAACTACAGGCCTCCCTTAGGAGTAAATAGTAGTGTACCGAAAAGAAAACGGGTTGACAGAACTCAAGTTCATCATATAACAATTATCACTTGGAACATACGTTATAACTTCATATCATAATCATACTTATCAAGAGTCATATCATATATCAAACTTTCTTTCAAGAAACACTTTATATATATATATAAAATAACTTTACTTATCATGCTTTTCACCCCGAAAGTTAAACACATAAAATAGTTTGAAAGGGGGCTATGACTCACCTTGATATGCCGCATATTATATTCACTTATCCAAAATGGGTACTTCCCATCAATCGCTCCAGCATACATCCGTCACATTTCTCAATCACATTTCATAGCCAAGACTATCCCTACGATAGGACTAATACACGTAAGTTCCTATCTTAAGCCATCACTTAGAAATGCCACTTTCATTATGTTGCTATCAATTGTGGAATCCAAGTATATTGCTAACATTCGCATTGTTTTGGTTGTAGAGATTGATGGTGTAAAAGGTTACTTTAATTACATGCGTAGTTATAAGTTATTAGATTTTTGGTAACTTGGCCTCATTTGTGGTTTCACTTGGCATCTTAGGTTATCATATAGAAATATCATATTAAGTTATGTAATCCTTATTCATCATTTGTTGTGTAACCAATTTTAGCGCGAATTAGCATTTGTGATATCAATATATAGCTTGGTTAACATAATTATTTATGCCTATCTCACTTAATTATCTTTGTTTTATTTTGATTACACTTATCTCATGAAATTCGTTTAAGCATTATGGACCATTATCAATTGGGCCAAAATGTGATGAGTTTTTAAGTGACTTGGGCTTAATTTAGTTATTGGGCTTACCCTTATTTGGGTTATGTGATTAATGGATCATAGTGGTTATTGGGCCAAGTGGGCCTACTGATTTGTGTTCCTTATGGGTTCATTATTTGGGCCGGGTTAGCCCATTATGGTTCTTAGTTCATTACATAGCCCATTATGCCATTTATAAGATTACTTACAAATTTTCTGTTTTATACTTTATTTTTAAGAAATGTTAGCTACTATTTTGGGGTCAAGACGAATTATTTGAACCTTCATGATTTTTACACAGTGACTTATATGTATCTAGTATTTTTGTGAATTTTTGGTGAATTTTTTGATGATGTTTGGAGTCCTTAAAAATTATCCAAACACAAACTCTCCCTAATGGACACTGCTTGCGACATCAGAAGTTTTATAAAAGTTCTGGATGTTCTGATTGTTAGAAAAATCCCATGATTTTATTTTAACTTCAAGACACATTGAAATTACTTTCCAACAAGTATGACCTCCTGGAATCTTATGGATTAGGAGATAAAAATTGTTAAAGTTTATAAAATATTCAGACAAAATAACAGTTTGACCAGTTTCAGTAGAAAAATCATATCTTTCGTTTGGTTCAGTATATTTGAGTAATTCCAGTTGGAGGTTAATATTAACTTATTTTTCTACAACTTTTATTTTGAAAGTTTTTCTTGAAAATGCCGTCACAAAATCAGTTTACCCGTTCTAAGACAGGAGATCAATTCTGTCAGAATGTTTATTGGATAGATCAACTCACCAATGGTGTTGGTTGCTTGCTCTAACCTCTAGATTCCCACTAACAAGATTATTACTTTATTTAGTATCTCTTAACATCAAATATACAGATTTCAATCAATTTCAAGTTTATCAATCATTCTTAAAAGATCCATCTCAAGTCCCATATCAAAACCAATTTAAACTAGTGCAAGTCTAAGCATGGATGTAATCATCTCATCATATTAACAACAAATCTTTATCCATCTTTAATTCAACAACTTAAAAACATATTTTATGAAAAACTCCAGAGATATATTCATCAAAATATATAAAAATATGACCATATTTCAAAGGAAAAATCACTTTAAAAGGTATTTAATCTATAACAACACTTTTGGGTCATAAACTAGTTGAATCCTTGAATCTTTCTTCTAGATTTCAACATGCATGAGCATAAGGAAGAAGATTCTATCAACTTGCCTTCATCAAGTGTATTTCAAGAAGAAAATCAAAGAAAAACATGGTCTTTGATAAAGATCTTTTAGTATATACAAAAACAAGATAGATTAAACTAAGAGATGAAGATTTATACCCTTGATGAACTCGAAATAGGGGCTGTTTTGGGCAGAAAATTTCGTGGCCTCATGAGCTCCAAATAACACTCATTCCAAGCTTGAAATAACCCTTAAACCCTACTTGAATCAACCCTTGATTAATCTACCTTAAACCCTTATTATTATAGTTGATTGTATTAGAGATATAACCTCCATTTTTGATGATGTGTGAACCGAAATAAGAGAAGAGGGAGGAGGAAAAGAATGCAGAATTTTTCTAAAGAAAGAGAGAGAATGACTTGAATGTGTATGTGAGAAAGTGTGAAAGCATGAGGAAGTGTGTAAGAGGGTGTGTTATGTGTATAGGGAGTGTAAAGGAGGATGTATTTTGATTGGAGGAGTTTCATGGGGAGTGGCATAGGGCTGGTTTTGTAAAGGAAAATGGAAGGGATTTTTGTTTAAATTTTGTATTTTAAGTGTAAGTATGTATATATGTGGTGTATGTAAGTATTATATGTAATAGTAGGTAGTAAAGGTGCATGTATTCTAATGTTTACTAGCTTTTAAAGGTTTTCAAAAAAAATGTGGGTGTATATATACATGTTTATGTGTTGTGTATATATATATGCATACCTTTGTGTTCTAAAATTTGTTACATAATCCCATTAACAATATATTTGTATTTATATTAGACATGCATTTGTGCACTTATTATTATCCAAGCATTTTGTACATAAGAATTTGTTATTATATGGTTAGGATGGTTATTATGTATTTGTGCTTACCTACACTTTAATTTGCTCGATGACTATATTGTTGGACATTCATGAGGATTCTTGATCGTTAACTCAACTTGTGAGTCTTACATTATTGTTTATATAACTTGACTGGTTAATAATAAAATTTTTGTTCCACGGTGTTTTATTAAGTTCATTTGGAACTAATTTATTGCTTGAGATTGCCTTGAATGATAAAAGTTATTGTTTATGGCATTTCTAAGGCATCTCACCGTACCATAGGGCAATTATCACTATGCTTTGAATGTCTAAAAGGTTAATTCTCTTAATAAACCACTAGGGATAAAAACCTAGATAAGTCCAAGTAAATTATCCTAATCGAAATTTGAGGGTTGTTACATTGACTGAGGTAGATATTTCAAGAAAGTACACGGTACACCAAATGGTTCAACATTCTGTAAATTCGGTTTCCTCTTATGTAGAAACTCATAGCATGTCTTGTTATGACGCTTGACTACAGTAACCCTATTTATAATATGACAAGCTGTATTCACTGCCTCCCCCAAAACATAGTAGAAAGCCCTGAATCTGCAAGCATGTAACACCCCGACTACGGCGGAAACACGAGATGTCACAGAACGACATGGTACAAAGGTTAAATGGAAAACATCTTAAATAAAGTCTTAAACCATTCCAAATTAAACGATTACATGGTTCAAAGTAAAGTGTTTAAAATCATATCATAAGTCCAAATCCGAATAAAAGATAAACTTGTTTGCATTACAAGTCTTCGTTCGCCATGCAAACACATGGTCCGAAAGCGGTCCATAGGCAAACCTACTGCTCTAAACCTGAAAAGCATGAAGAAAAGGTGTCAACTACGAGAGTTGAGTGAGTTCATAGGTTTTTAACTAATACAATAAGCATATATACACATCATTACAAAATAAATTAGGAATCACCAATTTAATGAATATTTCCAATTCATCCTTTGATAATCGTTCGTTCAACTCAATTTTAACCCATGTAAATAAATTCTTGTCATATGACCACAAGGTCTAATTCCATTATCTTAGATGAGTAAGTACTTGAGCCACTACTACTACCATTTTATTCAAGTCCGATTACAATCCAATAATTCAATTCATAGCACAAGCTGTCAATCAAGTGCCGTAATAATAATAACAATAATGATAATGGGTCGTGCCATGGAGACGCCCGATTATCTTAAGGTAGTTAGAACACCCGGGGCCAGACTAGAAGTGAAGGTTGTCACGAAGGAAACCAACCTTCCAACGGTACGCTTTGGGTGGGCGGACGAAACCTAGTTGCGCAACTAACTAACTACAGGCCTCCACTTTCAGAGTAAATAGTAGTGTACCGAACGCCGCGGTTTGACAGAACTCAAGCTCATCACATAAATCCTTTATTATCATTTCATACTCATATATCAAGAATCATTTCATATAACAAACTCTCTTTCAAGAAACATTGCATATATAGAAAGTAGTTTCATTTATCATGCTTTTCACCCCGAAAGTAAAACACATAAAAGAGTTTGAAAGGGGGCTATGACTCACTTGATTTGAGAGTAAAGGGGGCTGATCAAATACGAGATGTGTGCCTAGCGATGTCGTTCCCCAAGCAAGCCTAAACCATGTATTCAAATATACACAACGTAAGTGCGTATTACATGAACTAGTGAACTAAACCATGGTATTCAAATATACACAACGTAAGTGTGTATTCAAATATAGACAACCTATCTTTGGTTGTTACTTAATTATGGAATCAAAGTGCATTATGATGTTCAAGATGTTTGGTTAAATTGGGATTGATGGTAAGAGTAGTTTTTGCGTTAAGCGTTTTTGCGCGTTTGTTGGAATTTCGGTAATTCGGCTTTGATTCGCAAGATTTCTTTTGCACACTTTGCTTTGTACTATTATTTGATATTGGTACAGTAGTATTTTGGATTTTTAAAATATATTTTCTGATTTATATTAATTTCCTTGATTTATTATTATTTAATTAATTATTTATTCCATTTATTCATTAATTAATTAAATAATTCCTTATAATTATTCTTAGGTTCTTAAATTACCTTTAAAATTCATAGATAATTATATTTTGATTATCTACTGAGTATTATGTCTTTATACTTGTAATATTATTTATTCATTTATTTATTTAAGCTTTATTACTTATTTATTTAATAATAGTGATTAATTAGTGATTTTTAACTTAGTTAGTTATTCTTAAATTATGTAGAACTTGGTTCTTTCCTTGAAATTAATTTTCTCCAGTAGGTTTAAGTTATTTTAACCCTATTTATGTGATTTTGTCCAAGTTCATTATTTATATAATTTGTTATTGATTTATTTATTCCTTAAAATCCCTTTTAAATTCATTAAATTATAAAAACACTTAGAAATCATCACAAGAGCTTTTGTCTAAAATCCCAGGCACTTTTTAGGCAACTTTTATCAAATAAAATTTGTAACCATTCAATCTCTCTTGTGTTCTTATAATTTGAGGACTTTTAAACATAAAATCGTTTACCGAAATAGTGATTTTTGCCTCATTTCCCAACCAATTTAAATGCTTCAAAAGGGATTTTTGTTCTTATTTCATTTTGTCCAGAATGTCCATCATATTTTGATTACCAAAGTCGTGATTGTGGTGGTGGTGTGCTATGTGCAATTTTGTGCTTTCGGTTGGTGATTATTTGACCCGAAAAGACTATTTTTGAGCTTATTCTTGCCATGCATCAAATAACTTGAGTTTTATACTTTTAATATGTCATATTTCCAGTATGTTCATCACATTTTCATGGTCATATAGTTATGGTGCATGTGTGTGCTCAAAATGCATTTTAACAAGTTTTCGGTTTTCGATTTCAAGCCTATTTTGCCTTGTTTGGTTCCATAATCATATTTTTGTTATCACCATAATTTTTACAGAATATTTACTTTGATTTTAACACATTTTTCACTTATGACAAGCCTAGCTTCATCTCATAATCCAAACAATAATCCAACCTTCTTAAATCTAGCATATATGCACTTAAATCAATACTTTTTAACATAAAGCTTTAACTATCAAAAATCCATCAACATAAAAATATATTTTTCATGAAATATTCCAGAAATATATATACAAATATTTATACATCATGTTCATCTTTTTATATAAAGTTACTTTACAATCTATCAACACATATCACCTTTTTGATGCTAGCTTTTATAGATCCAACACTTTATCAATGAAATCTATATTTTTATAAATATTTCCAGAAATATCACTTTCATAATATGCATGAATATAGCCATCTTTCAAAAGAAAAATCACATCAACGACTATTAAACTTATATCCACACTTTTGGGTCTTAAACTAGTTGAATCCTTGGATCTTTCTTCATGGATTCAACATGCATGAGCATGGAAAGAAAGATCCTATCAACTTTGCCCTCATCAAGTGTATATTCAAAAGAAAACATGAAGAAAACACAATCTTTTGATAAAAACCTTTTTAATATAAACAAGAATAAGATTAATCTAATAAAGAGATGAAGATATATACCCTTGAAGAACACTTTTTGATGATGAAAATATGCAGATTTTTGTGACCCAAAAGCCTCCAATAACCCTTGTTTCAACCTCAAAACAACCCTTAAACCTTAGCCTAATCAAACCCTTGCTTAGCCTAACTTAAACCCTTATTATTATCAAGTATTAAGGTTGATTTTGTTGGTGTTTTCCTTGCTCCTTGGCTGCTGAAAATGAAGAGAGAAAAGGGAGAGAAAAGTTGTTTTTGAGAGAGTAAATGAGTTGTGTGTGTAAAGTGGTGTTTAGTATGTGTTTGTGGTGAGTTCCAAGACTAAAAGGCATGCAAAAAATTTGAAAAGGAGATGTATGTGTGTGGGTAGGGGGGGAACGGCCATTAAGGGGGATTTAGAGGGTTTTTCCTTTTTTTTTTTTTTTTAAAAATGTTGTAGGTATATTTGTATATATGTATAGGTTGTAAGTATATAGTTTGTAAGAGTATATTGTGTTTATTTGTAATGTTAGTGGGTTATTTATTCTAGTATATGCATATGTATATATGTCATGTATATTTATGTGTGTGGATATATTTTTGTATTTTTAGTTGGTTACATAGGTCATTGGTTGTAAATTTGTATTAATTTTTAAGCTTATATGCTTACTTATTAAGTTTTCGACGCTTTTACGTACATAATGTTTCCAATTATATTTTTAGTTGAAAATTTTACTTATTCTGATCATATCCTCTTGATTTGGTCTTATTTTTGATTTGTTGGGCATTCCATAGGAATTTTGATTGGTATCTCAATTTGCGAGTCTTAAGTTATTATTATCGTATCGATTGATCACCTCTAAAAATTTTGTTCCGAGGTATTTTCATTAGGAAATTCTTTTACATATCATTAGTTTTAGATTACCAATTTGGGGCATTACCTACTAGCTTCAAGTATAACTATGGCTTGCGGGAACGTAGACAGCCTAACTAGCACATATATAATATTAAAAGTACGGTTGTTACATCCTTACCCCCTTAGAAGAATTCCGTCCCGGAATTTGAGTTTGCTTAGGGAGTAAGTACGGATATTTCTCACGTATGAAGTCCTCGCGCTCCCATGTAAATTCGGGTCCGCGCTTTGTATCCCATCTGACTTTAACGATAGGAATCTTGCTCCTCTTAAGGCGTTTCTCATCGCGGTCAAGAACTTCTATTGGCTCCTCGCGAAATTGGAGCTTATCTTCCACTCGTAGTTCCTCGAGTGGGACTACTTTTGAATTATCCGCCACGCATTTCTTTAAATTGGACACATGGAAAGTGTCGTGAACATCTCCCAATTCTTGAGGTAATTTCAACTTATAGGCCACGGGGCCTATTTTAGCCACAATTTCAAATGGCCCAATGTATCGAGGACTTAACTTTCCTCTCTTACCAAATCTCACTATTCCTTTCCATGGCGACACCTTTAGGAGCACTTTGTCGCCAACTTCAAATTCTAGGGGCTTCCTTCTTTGATCCGCATAACTCTTTTGCCGATCTCTGGCGGCTTTAAGCTTTTCTTTAACGATAGCTACTTTGTCCGTTGTTTCTTGGACAAAATCGACGGTAGCTAGACTTCTTTCGCCCGTCTCTATCCAACACATTGGAGACCTACACTTGCGTCCATATAACGCTTCAAACGGTGCACATTGTATGCTAGAGTGATAGCTATTATTGTATGTAAATTCAGCATAAGGCAAGTGCTCATCCCAGCTTCCACTAAATTCTAATGCACAGGCTCTTAACATGTCTTCCAACGTTTGTATTGTTCGCTCACTTTGTCCATCCGTTTGGGGGTGGTAAGCCGTGCTTAATGCTAGTGTTGTGCCCATTGCCTCTTGCACGTGACCCCAAAAGCGTGAGGTAAATCTACCATCCCGATCGGATATTATGGACAAAGGTACACCATGTAGCGTTACAATTTTCTCAACGTACAAGCGAGCTAAACGCTCGGTGTTCCAATCTTCTTTGATGGGAATGAAATGGGCTGATTTTGTAAGACAATCAACAATCGCCCATATATCATCATGACCTTTCTTCGTTCGAGGCAACTTTGTCACTAGGTCCATTGCTATTTGCTCTCACTTCCATTCGGGAATCTCTGGCTGCTTTAATAGACCAGATGGTTTTTGGTGCTCAGCTTTGACCATCGCACAAGTCATGCATCGGCTCACATATCGGGTTACGTCTCCTTTCATTCCAGGCCACCAAAAATCCCTTCTTAGGCCTTGATACATCTTATCCGCGCCCGGATGAATTGAATATTTCGTATTGTGAGCCTCATTCATGAGTATATCCCTTAAACCATTCACTTTTGGTACCCAAGCTCTTCCCTTGAAGTATAAGATGCCTTCATCATCCTTGTCAAACCTCATTTCCATACCACACAATGCTTCGTCCTTAATGTTCTTCCCTTCAAAGGCCTTTGCTTGGTCTTCTAAGAAATGATCTCTTAGAGACATTCTTACTTGTAAGTGGCTGATTCTTGCCCTTTGCACCTTGGTATTCACCTTCCTGCTAAGTGCATCGGCAACGACGTTTGCCTTCCCCGGATGGTACTTGATTTCACATTCATAGTCATTTAGCAGCTCCATCCATCTCCTTTGCCTCATATTCAGCATCTTTTGATCAAAGATGTGTTGCAAACTTTTGTGGTCGGTGAATATTGTGCATCTTTTGATCAAAGATGTGACGCATCACAATATACCACAAATCCTTCCATTCCATCCGGCAACGCTAGTATGGGTGCTTCACACAACATGTTCTTAAGCGTTTGGAACGCCTGTTCTTGTTCTTCACCCCATATGAATTCTCTTGACTTTTGGGTCAATTGGGTCAGAGGTACCGCAATTTTAGAGAATCCTTGGATGAATCTTCGATAATAACCTGCCAATCCTAGGAAGCTACGCACTTCCGTTGGCGTCTTTGGTGCCTCCCACTTCTTAATCGCCTCTATCTTGGATGGGTCCACATGAATTCCTTCTTCGTCTACGAGATGTCCAAGGAATTGGACTTGGCGGAGCCAAAATTCACACTTAGAAAACTTCGCATACAACTTCTCGTCTCTAAGTAATTGCAATATTATTCTTAAATGCTTCTCGTGTTCATCCTTACTACGAGAATATATCAATATATCATCAATGAATACTATGACGAATTTGTCCAAGTATGGCCTACAAATTCGGTTCATTAGATCCATGAAAACGGTAGGCGCATTTGTGAGACCAAATGGCATCACCAGAAACTCGTAATGTCCATAGCGCGTTCTAAAAGCCGTTTTAGGTACATCTTCTTCTCGTACCCTCAACTGATGATAGCCGGATCTAAGATCGATTTTCGAGAAATGCGATGCTCCTTGAAGTTGATCGAACAAATCGTCTATTCGTGGCAGCGGATACCTATTCTTGATCGTCAGCTTATTCAACTCCCTATAGTCTATGCACATCCTCAGAGATCCATCTTTCTTTTTGACAAAAAGAATTGGAGCACCCCATGGCGAAGAACTAGGTTGGATTAATCCTTTATCAAGCAATTCTTGTAATTGCTCTGAAAGTTCTCGCATCTCGGAGGGCGCTAGCCTGTACGGTGCTTTAGCTACGGGGGCTGCCCCGGGAACTAAATCAATCGTAAACTCCACCTGCCTCGTAGGTGGAAGTCCAGGTAGTTCGTCAGGGAACACATCTAGAAAGTCCCTAACCACCATGACCTTATGAGGATCCTTACTTTTTACTTGCTTATCCACTACTTGTGCCAAGTATGTGTGATATTCCTTACGTAAATATTTCCTTACTTTCATAGATGACACTATCTTGGGTTGGACTCCCGCCCGATGGCCTTGTATTTTGAGCACCTCATCATTATCCAAGGGAATTCTAATGACCCTTTCATGGCAAAGTATTTCAGCACGCATCTTAGACAACCAATCCATTCCTACTATCACATCAAAACTTCCTATCTCGATGGGAATCAAGTCTATACTATAATCTTTCTCGTCTAAAGTTAACGTACAATCAAAAATAATTTCCTTAGTCCTATACTCGTTTCCATTAGCATATTCGATATAGTAAGTTTCATCAAGCTCATTAGGTTTCTTACCAATCATATCCTTAAATTCAAAAGAGATAAAACTTCTTTCGGCACCAGAATCAAACAACATAGAGGCATATACATTATTTAATGGAAACGTACCTACGATGACATTCGGGTCATCACGCGCCTCGTTCACTCCCATTGCATAGACCCTTCCTCCTGCTTGCCTTCCTTGATTTCCTCGGTTTCCTTGGTTGTTGTTATTCCCTTGATTCCCCATGTTCGCTTGATTCCCACCATTTCCTCTGTTCCCACCATTTCCTTGATTCATTCGGTTTCCATTGCCTTGGTTCACTTGGTTTCCACGATTTCCGACATTCCTAAAGTTCCCACGGTTACCATTTCCATCCCTACGGTTGCCTTGTGCCCTTCTCAATTTAGGACATGCATTCCTCCAATGCTCGGTACTCCCACATTCATGACATCCATTCCGATTCCCTCCAACTCTTATTCCACTTCGACAAGTTGCAGCGAGATGCCCAAATCGGTGGCAAATCGTGCACTGCTTGCATTCATCACGATGGTGGTTCCCACAACGGTTGCATCTTGGTGACTGCCCGTGGTTCGGGCCGGGGTTAGCTTCATTGATACCATAATTTCTCACAATCTTCTGCCTCTTATCAGGCCCACTCCCCTTATAATCACCGAATCGGCTCCCTCCACCTTGCTTCGAACTCGCCTCGCCCCGCGAGTACCTCCCAGTCCTAACTAGGTCATTGACTAGCTTCGTCGACAAACTCACAGCTTCTCCCAGTGTGGCGGGGTTCGCCGTCGTGACCATCAATCTCACTTCGGGTGCCAATCCATAAACAAACCTTTCCACTTTCTTTGCTTCGGTGTTCACCATATCCGGCACTAGCACACACAACTCATGGAAGCGAATCGCATACGCCTCCAACTCCATTCCTTTCATAGTGTGATTCCAAAACTCAATTTCCAACTTCTGAACTGCTGGCCTAGGGCAATACTCCCTTTTCATTTCCTCTTTGAACTGCTCCCATGTCAATGCATTCATTGTGGCGACACTTCTCGTGGTGACTTGGAGGTTCCACCAGGTTAGTGCCCTCCCTTGAAGCTTACTTGCCGCAAACTTGACACGGTCGGCAGGTGTACAATCAATGATGTTTAGTACTGCCTCCATGCTTTGAAACCAAGACAGCAACCCAACGGGACCCTCCGTCCCATAAAACTCCTTTGGGTTGCAAGACGTAAAAGTCTTGTAAGCATTTCGGTCATTGGCATTTCCTCTACCTTCTTGCCCTCTTGCCATGTTGATGGTAGCAGTGACATTCTCAGCAATTTGAGCGGCGATGTTCGGCATGGCATCATTGATTTGTTGGGATATGAGAGTCGCCAACTCAGCCCTTCGCTTAGCCTCTTCCTCTTGGCGTCTAGCCTCAGCGCTTGTCTCAGCATCGACCCTTCTTGGTGCCATTTCTCTACAAAGGAGAACATAGTTTAGTTAGGCTTATTTAGAATTTTAAGTCGTAACCCGATTCACAACCTTTGATCACACTCGACTAACTCCTAAGTTTTCCTAACGTATGAAGGTCTCGTTTGCACCTATAGGTCAGTATATACCTCTATTCATGTTCTCTTTACTAATTGCGTCACACACGTCCTTATGTATAGCTTAAGCGGTTACACAACTAAAATTATGTCAACCATGTTTTTATTTTTCTTCAGAAAATTTCCAGAACCTAAGTGCGAACTTGGGGCACGATTTAGAGGTTCAAGATGGACGATCTGGGCAAAACTCATAAAATATGAAATGTAGCCCAGTGAGTTAGCTTTCTTCTCCAACTGGAATCAGGTCAAAAGGACACTCAGAGCTCCAGATATGGCCGTTCTACCAAAAGTGGTCAGAACTGATTTCCTGCTGTGCTATCTACTTTGCGATAGCGATAACTATAATATTATGGTAATAACACATCAAATATCAATAGCCAACACATAGCATTCATTCATATTCTTCCAAATATGTTTCTCAAAACTTGCTACATGTAAAAAGAAGTGATGCATCAATCATCACAACAACATAAAAATACCACAAGTCCAACATAAACGAAATTGTTCACAAATACAACCAAATAACCAACAAGAGAACTAACGGGCCTATCCCCTAAACATGAGGACCGCCATTATCGTGCACACAACAGCAAGTACACATCCCATAGCAAGGATCACTTCCTCGACCCGGCGCACTCCTTGAATTGCCATCAACGCATCATCATCCACACGTCTCATTGCCCCGATCGTCCTTTCCATCAAGATCTCTTGGTTTCTAACCCTCACTCTTGCATCTCTCAGACCTCCGGCTATGTCCCAAATCCTCTCCCTATCCTCCCTAATCATACCCAAGTGAGGTGGAGGAGGTAATCCATACACGGGACGGTGGAGATTCTCCTCATGCCTTGGACCAAAATGGAATGGGTGGTTGTGAGGAAGGCGTGGAGCGATGTATGGATCATGGGCTGGAATTTGCCCTTCATTGAGGTTCCTTGCAGCCCCTTGTCTTTGCGGTGGAGGAGGTCTTGGGGCTGGTGGTGATGGTGGTGGTGAGGGAGAACGACGTGCGGGTCGGTTGGAAGCGATGCTCAACGTCCTTTCCCTTTCTTCATTTTCTTCTTCCTCTTCTTCTTCATCTTCTTCTTCATTAGTTCCCATCTCCGGTCTTCCAACATAACCTCGACCGGGTACATAGGCGTAATTGATAGGGCCAAGACGTACGCGCACGGGGCTATGGACACGCATTCTTGCGGTACGGCGAATGCGGGATCCTACTTGTGCCGGTGGTGGTTGAGGTCGTCCTCTTTCTTCTCCTTCCCTTTGATCTTCTACTCCATGCATATTTCTTGGCCTAGGGGCTGATCCGGAAGCTCCGTTTGCTTGAGACATGGTGTTCCTACACAAGTTACACAAGGTATAAGATGACGACTTGATTAGACGCTTAGACGACTCCGGACGGCCGACTCGACCATTGGCGACACACTTGGCAACTTATGGACAGCAAGACGACTTGACAAACCGACTAACCAACTTGACCATGACTCACAAGCTTGACGACAAATGACGACATGCCCAACCCCAACCAATGTAAGCAACAACGATCGACACGACTCCCAACGATTTAACTTGACTTTCGACGACAAACGTAGCCCTTTATAATTAACGTAATACTAAAATCGACTTGTGGATAGCTCTCATGTATCTTATCTAAGTAGGCAAAGTAATATTAGTCAAGTGGGGGTATAACTAAGGGTTCTAATAAGTAATGCAAACATCGGATTTGGTTATGTGCCTTTTGTACCAAGAATCGTTTTAAAGTTTATTTTCAAAAGTCTCATTTTTGAACATTCCTTAGACAATGAATTCAATCACTCCATGTTACATCTTTAGCTCGTCGTAGTTGGCCACCCTACGCTTTGCTAAGGAGAACACTTTATGATCGAATTTATTCTTTAAGAGATGTTCGACTTAATTTTGAAAATACGTAGGTTATAGTAAAAATTTTCTATAACCTTGGCTCTTGATACCATTTTTCTGTAACACCCCGACTACGGCGGAAACACGAGATGTCACAGAACGACATGGTACAAAGGTTAAATGGAAAACATCTTAAATAAAGTCTTAAACCATTCCAAATTAAACGATTACATGGTTCAAAGTAAAGTGTTTAAAATCATATCATAAGTCCAAATCCGAATAAAAGATAAACTTGTTTGCATTACAAGTCTTCGTTCGCCATGCAAACACATGGTCCGAAAGCGGTCCATAGGCAAACCTACTGCTCTAAACCTGAAAAGCATGAAGAAAAGGTGTCAACTACGAGAGTTGAGTGAGTTCATAGGTTTTTAACTAATACAATAAGCATATATACACATCATTACAAAATAAATTAGGAATCACCAATTTAATGAATATTTCCAATTCATCCTTTGATAATCGTTCGTTCAACTCAATTTTTAACCCATGTAAATAAATTCTTGTCATATGACCACAAGGTCTAATTCCATTATCTTAGATGAGTAAGTACTTGAGCCACTACTACTACCATTTTATTCAAGTCCGATTACAATCCAATAATTCAATTCATAGCACAAGCTGTCAATCAAGTGCCGTAATAATAATAACAATAATGATAATGGGTCGTGCCATGGAGACGCCCGATTATCTTAAGGTAGTTAGAACACCCGGGGGCCAGACTAGAAGTGAAGGTTGTCACGAAGGAAACCAACCTTCCAACGGTACGCTTTGGGTGGGCGGACGAAACCTAGTTGCGCAACTAACTAACTACAGGCCTCCACTTTCAGAGTAAATAGTAGTGTACCGAACGCCGCGGTTTGACAGAACTCAAGCTCATCACATAAATCCTTTATTATCATTTCATACTCATATATCAAGAATCATTTCATATAACAAACTCTCTTTCAAGAAACATTGCATATATAGAAAGTAGTTTCATTTATCATGCTTTTCACCCCGAAAGTAAAACACATAAAAGAGTTTGAAAGGGGGCTATGACTCACTTGATTTGAGAGTAAAGGGGGCTGATCAAATACGAGATGTGTGCCTAGCGATGTCGTTCCCCAAGCAAGCCTAAACCATGTATTCAAATATACACAACGTAAGTGCGTATTACATGAACTAGTGAACTAAACCATGATTCAAATATACACAACGTAGTGTGTATTCTATAGCCTATCTTTGGTTGTTACTTAATTATGGAATCAAAGTGCATTATGATGTTCAAGATGTTTGGTTAAATTGGGATTGATGGTAAGAGTAGTTTTTGCGTTAAGCGTTTTTGCGCGTTTGTTGGAATTTCGGTAATTCGGCTTTGATTCGCAAGATTTCTTTTGCACACTTTGCTTTGTACTATTATTTGATATTGGTACAGTAGTATTTTGGATTTTTAAAATATATTTTCTGATTTATATTAATTTCCTTGATTTATTATTATTTAATTAATTATTTATTCCATTTATTCATTAATTAATTAAATAATTCCTTATAATTATTCTTAGGTTCTTAATTACCTTTAAAATTCATAGATAATTATATTTTGATTATCTACTGAGTATTATGTCTTTATACTTGTAATATTATTTATTCATTTATTTATTTAAGCTTTATTACTTATTTATTTAATAATAGTGATTAATTAGTGATTTTTAACTTAGTTAGTTATTCTTAAATTATGTAGAACTTGGTTCTTTCCTTGAAATTAATTTTCTCCAGTAGGTTTAAGTTATTTTAACCCTATTTATGTGATTTTGTCCAAGTTCATTATTTATATAATTTGTTATTGATTTATTTATTCCTTAAAATCCCTTTTAAATTCATTAAATTATAAAAACACTTAGAAATCATCACAAGAGCTTTTGTCTAAAATCCCAGGCACTTTTTAGGCAACTTTTATCAAATAAAATTTGTAACCATTCAATCTCTCTTGTGTTCTTATAATTTGAGGACTTTTAAACATAAAATCGTTTACCGAAATAGTGATTTTTGCCTCATTTCCCAACCAATTTAAATGCTTCAAAAGGGATTTTTGTTCTTATTTCATTTTGTCCAGAATGTCCATCATATTTTGATTACCAAAGTCGTGATTGTGGTGGTGGTGTGCTATGTGCAATTTTGTGCTTTCGGTTGGTGATTATTTGACCCGAAAAGACTATTTTTGAGCTTATTCTTGCCATGCATCAAATAACTTGAGTTTTATACTTTTAATATGTCATATTTCCAGTATGTTCATCACATTTTCATGGTCATATAGTTATGGTGCATGTGTGTGCTCAAAATGCATTTTAACAAGTTTTCGGTTTTCGATTTCAAGCCTATTTTGCCTTGTTTGGTTCCATAATCATATTTTTGTTATCACCATAATTTTTACAGAATATTTACTTTGATTTTAACACATTTTTCACTTATGACAAGCCTAGCTTCATCTCATAATCCAAACAATAATCCAACCTTCTTAAATCTAGCATATATGCACTTAAATCAATACTTTTTAACATAAAGCTTTAACTATCAAAAATCCATCAACATAAAAATATATTTTTCATGAAATATTCCAGAAATATATATACAAATATTTATACATCATGTTCATCTTTTTATATAAAAAGTTACTTTACAATCTATCAACACATATCACCTTTTTGATGCTAGCTTTTATAGATCCAACACTTTATCAATGAAATCTATATTTTTATAAATATTTCCAGAAATATCACTTTCATAATATGCATGAATATAGCCATCTTTCAAAAGAAAAATCACATCAACGACTATTAAACTTATATCCACACTTTTGGGTCTTAAACTAGTTGAATCCTTGGATCTTTCTTCATGGATTCAACATGCATGAGCATGGAAAGAAAGATCCTATCAACTTTGCCCTCATCAAGTGTATATTCAAAAGAAAACATGAAGAAAACACAATCTTTTGATAAAAACCTTTTTAATATAAACAAGAATAAGATTAATCTAATAAAGAGATGAAGATATATACCCTTGAAGAACACTTTTGATGATGAAAATATGCAGATTTTTGTGACCCAAAAAGCCTCCAATAACCCTTGTTTCAACCTCAAAACAACCCTTAAACCTTAGCCTAATCAAACCCTTGCTTAGCCTAACTTAAACCCTTATTATTATCAAGTATTAAGGTTGATTTTGTTGGTGTTTTCCTTGCTCCTTGGCTGCTGAAAATGAAGAGAGAAAGGGAGAGAAAAGTTGTTTTTGAGAGAGTAAATGAGTTGTGTGTGTAAAGTGGTGTTTAGTATGTGTTTGTGGTGAGTTCCAAGACTAAAAGGCATGCAAAAATTTGAAAAGGAGATGTATGTGTGTGGGTAGGGGGGAACGGCCATTAAGGGGGATTTAGAGGGTTTTTCCTTTTTTTTTTTTTTAAAAATGTTGTAGGTATATTTGTATATATGTATAGGTTGTAAGTATATAGTTTGTAAGAGTATATTGTGTTTATTTGTAATGTTAGTGGGTTATTTATTCTAGTATATGCATATGTATATATGTCATGTATATTTATGTGTGTGGATATATTTTGTATTTTTAGTTGGTTACATAGGTCATTGGTTGTAAATTTGTATTAATTTTAAGCTTATATGCTTACTTATTAAGTTTTCGACGCTTTTACGTACATAATGTTTCCAATTATATTTTTAGTTGAAAATTTTACTTATTCTGATCATATCCTCTTGATTTGGTCTTATTTTTGATTTGTTGGGCATTCCATAGGAATTTTGATTGGTATCTCAATTTGCGAGTCTTAAGTTATTATTATCGTATCGATTGATCACCTCTAAAAATTTTGTTCCGAGGTATTTTCATTAGGAAATTCTTTTACATATCATTAGTTTTAGATTACCAATTTGGGGCATTACCTACTAGCTTCAAGTATAACTATGGCTTGCGGGAACGTAGACAGCCTAACTAGCACATATATAATATTAAAAGTACGGTTGTTACAAAGCATACTTCTGGCTGTCTCGATTAGAGTCGTGTTCTTTCTTTCAGCAACTCTATTCTGCTGTGGTTCATACGGCGAACTGTATTGATGCTGGATTCCCATTGACAAACAAAAGACATCCATCAATTTATTCTTAAATTCAGTTCCGTTATCACTCCTGATTCTCTTAACACGAACTCCATAAATATTCTCAGTTTCGACAAAGAAATTTATCAAAATCTGTGGAGCTTCATCTTTCGATTTAAGAAAGAATACCCATGAGAATCTCGAGTAGTCATCAGTAACCACCAAACAGTAATACATCCCACTGATACTTCTTACATTCACTGGACCAAATAAATCCATGTGAAGTAACTCGAAAGGATTGGCAATAGCATTTTCTTATTTTGGTTTATGTCCAGACTTTTGTTGTTTACCTTTCAGACAAGGTACACATTTGTCTTCCATTCCAAACCGATTGATGGGAACGCCGTCAACCAAACCATGTTTGACAATGTCATTCAACTTTCGAAAATTGATATGTCCCATTCTTCTATGCCATAGTAAAGATTCAGATTCGTTTGCTTTCGTTAACAAGCAAACAGACTCCTTTGGATCATCAACACCTCACACTAGGCCATAAATGTCTCTCTTCCTAGGAGCTTTTAGCAGGATCCAGTCTTCAGGAATAACATATCCTGGTTTCAATATAAGTGCTTCTTTCTCAGTAAAATGGACATTGTTACCCTTGTCACAGATTTGAGAAACACTCAATAGATTATGTGCTAACTGTTCCACATAATTGACTTTTTCCAGCGTAATCTTCCCATTGACAACATCACCTTGGCCCGAGATGTTGCCGCCCTTGGGACCTGCGAAACTAACATAAGAATCATTTACATCTTCATAACTGGACAACACATTCTTGTCCCATGTCATGTGCCGGGAGCATCCACTGTCAACATACCAAAGACTGATAGGCTTCCTTGGTTCTCCCTTCTGATCTGCAGCCTGGCAATCTGCCATGTATGCAACAAAGTCCTCATTTGTCATACCTTCAGGCATCACGAAGTTCTTCATTTGATCTTCAATGCTCTTTTTGGAAATGTCATCAACAGGTATAGATGACTCTTCCATTTCTTTAGGTGCTTTCACAGCTATCATGGGTTCACTCTCAGATCTCAAAGTCTCAGCAACATTACGTACATCAATTGTTGCAGCTACCTCATCATATAATTCTACCATGTAGGCATGATTCGAGGTATCATCAGATTGTGAATCCCATTGATAAGTGCCATCCGGATTCTGAACAACAACGGCCTTTGACTCCAAAAATGGTGACGAAACTGGCTGTTGTGGAGTAGCAGGAAATGTAATCATTGCTTGAGTTTTCTGATTACTTGGAGTAATACCGCCTTGATTGTAATTTTGACGACCAACAACAGTATTATCAATCCTCTTAGGTCGTTGACACTCTCTTGCAAAATGACCAAATCTATCGCTATTAAAACATTTCACTTTCGATTTATCAAAGCCTTTAGTGCTATTTCCTATAGGTCTCCCAGTTCTTTGAGTGAATCTTCTGACCTTAATAGTAAGCATAGCTAGCTACCATTGTAGATCCATTTCTTCCAAATCATCAGGATCTATTTGATTGTAATCCTCATCAATCACTGCAGGATCAGTAATCTTTCCTCCGATAAATGCTTCATGAGCATTACAAAAGGCTGAGTAAACACTCATTCTACCTTCTGTAGAACTCATACTCATTGGCATAGAGTGAAAAGATTATACATTGCTCTTGACATTCATATTTGCATTGTCATAAGCAACATATCCAACAAGACCTTCAGCATCTACTATTGGTGTAGCTTCAGCACCACTTAGAAATGCATTGTTCCCCGAGCTAGAACTTGCTAAATGAACAGACTTAGCATGATACAATGATGGATCTTGAGTGAAATCCGAGTGTGTATCTTTAATTCTTCTCTTCATATCTCTGTTCTTAAGATTGGAGACCACCTTTTCAAAATCCCATGACCTATATTCTTGATCATCTTGAAGTTGATGAACATAATTAGTCTGTGTCTTAGGTAGTGCGTCCAAAAACTTATCAACTAGCTCAGTTTGAGGATAAACAACCTCAAAATATGACAACTCAGTAGTCAAATGACTGAATCGAGTAATAATCTCATCAAGAGATTCTCCTTTCAGTCCATTGAAAGCTTATTGGCGCTTCAAAAGTTTGATACGATTTTTCTTCAAGGTTACATCGCCCTCACAGTATCTTTCAAGAGTGTCCCATAAATCCTTTAAAGTAGTGTATTTCTTGAACAAGTGTACACTATCTTGAGGTAAGGCCATAGTAAGAGTGGACAAGGCCTTTCCCTCAATTGCATATCTTTTTCGTTCTTTAATCGGCATATCAGCATAAGTATACCTACCGATCACTCCATTCTTCTCATAAGAAGGCCAATCAAAACCTTTAGTTATCACAAGCCACATATCCATATCAGTGAGACGAATGTAGTCTTCAAATCGTCTCTTCCACATCCAATAAATTTCCATACGGAAAAGCTTTGAGATGTATTACCCCGACCAACCTCATGATCATGCAAGATCATCTGGCTGATGAGTAGGGCATTTGGTAAATTTGCGGCAGCTGGTATGGTAGTCATTTCGAATCTTTTGAAATCAAATCAAACGAAATAACACAAAAGGATGTGTGGCACGAAGTCACACGAGGATCACACGAAGTGCACGTGACACGAAGTAGACATGAAGTACAATTGTCATGAACAATAGCACGAAGAGCAGTTCGTGCAGACGTAAGCACGAACACGAAGTACACCTCGTGCTGACGTAAGCACGAAGTGACACGAAGAAGATCACAAAAATGATAAATAACACGAATTTTGAATTGAATTTGCAATCAATAGCAAATCAAACGATCTTACACCTTCTGATAATCAACCTTAGGGCTCTGATACCACTTGTAAGGTACCCTATTGTTGCGTGGATCGTAATAAGACGTGATTCGTTATGTCAAGAGTGCGGAATTCTCTTGAGATAACTAGATTGCTATTGCCTTTTGTTGATTAATGAGTAATTAATCAACCCAAGGAGATGCACAAGGCTTGTGGTTCGTGTAGGAGGTCACACGAAGGAACAATAAACCTTAATTTGTAATTTCGTGAATATCTTCAAAATGATCAACTAAGATTAACCTAATTCCGTAGATTAGGTCTTGTATTTATACTAGAAGAGTATTGGATTGTGTGGGCGTAGGCCTTAATCGAAGATTAGGCCCGAAACAATAAACCAATCGACTTGCCTCGTGCTGACGTCAGCACAAGCTTGTTCCTTCATACTGATGACGCAGCACGAGGGACGACCCTTTGCTCTTTGTTTGGCTCGTACATAACATCCAATCATCATTTAAGTGTTTTACGACACTTATAAACCTTGATTCTATGTTCTTGTACCTGCAAAACAATATATAACACACAAACACAATACAAAACATAAACAGATATAATATTGAAGTTCAAACGTAATCATTAAATATCAACACAAGTTTTTATTCAAAGGATTACAAACATAGTTCTTAAAACATAAATGATAATCAAATCTATGTTGCGATTGTCACAACGAATCTGCATCTACAGTTCAGAGACCATCAATCTGACCCGCTCTGCAACCTTTTCTGTCACTGAAACTGAAATCTGAGAGATTAATTCCTGAGAGATTGCAGACTTCAATTTCTCAGCCATATTTTCACCAACAGAAACACCAAGTGCTTTATCATCCAAACTTGGTTTCTTCACCAACTCATTGACTTCCTTCCCGACTGCCAAGACATCTTGTTTCATCATTTCAACTGAGGAAGTCAGATTTGCAATAACAGAATTCTTAAAATCCCTTTTGCTGATGTTATTGCAAGCATACACCAATTCATTTAGCTTCGCAGCCACCAATCCTTCATTACCAGTAATCTTTGTAAATTCTGTACCCATAAAGATCTGGGCACCCTTAACATCAGCCAAGGACTTGGTGTTGGCGGTCAGAGATTTAGATAAGCCTTTAACCTGAAGAAGCAGGTTTTGGACTTCGGCATGTTGTATCTCTAACCGTGCTTCCACTCTCAGAGGAGGAGGAGATTGAGTAGAAGCAGAAGTAATAAAGGGAAGTGTATGAAGACCAGCCAGAGTTTTATCCAAAACAGCATCTGAAGGACCCTCAGATTCAGTCTCAGAATCTAGTTCCTTGTCTTGTTCTTCTGGTACATCGTAATTCCTTCTTGGTGATACATCATGAATTTGTGGGAGAAGGTGTAAGAGTTGTACTGTGAATATGGGAGAAGTGACATATGCGGGAGTTGTATTTGGTGGAAAGTAGGGGTGTTGGTGTGAAATTAGAGGTGGTTGATGTAGAGGATCATCTTGTTGAAGTTGTTGAATTTCTTGGTTATTTGGGGGAGGAGGCAGTGGGGAGTTCAAGAGGTTGAAGGTTGGTTCAGAATCCGAATGATTCTCCTCCAATAAGTCCTCATCGAACTCAAAATTAGCAAGAGAATCATGATTCTCCTGAGTTGGCTCATCTTCTTCCCGGATATTAGCTGAAGCTGCTATCTGATCAGACATGCCCTGGTCCAGATTACTGGCATCTGAACCAGCACCTGGTTCAACATCTGCAGAAGCAGTTGCATCGTCACCAGTCAGAATAGGCTCCGCCGAAGCATCTTGGCCTGCAACAGCCGATACCGGAGTTGCCTCAGTAATTCTTGTGCTGTCTCCAAGAATCTCTTCATTGGCCATAGAGGTTGAAACTTTAGTTTCCCTAGGTATCACCTGAGAAACATCAAGAGTTTGTGCACAGAGAGAGTGTAAGATTTGTGAAGTTTCAGGGGGTGCTCGTGCAGACTCAACTTCTAATGTGTGTTGGGCTGACACACTTACATTTTCTTCACCATCTCCTCCTAAAGAAGTTTTGGAGATGGTTGCTTGTGGGTTTCCCTTTTGAACTTCTTCTGGATCTTGTTGGGAAGATCCAGAAGGCTGAGCTTGGGTACTAATATCCATGGGTTGTAAGGATGGCTTAAATTTTCGCAATTTTAAAACGCCCTTTGGTGATCCTGAGGGATCTTTTGGGAGATTCTCAGGTTGGTCAGTGGAAGAAGTAGGTGGCGGGGTGGAAGAACTTGATTTGGATTTAAATAAGTTCAACATTTTGCCACTAGATGCACTGGTGGGTCTCACATTCTTTTGTGACCCGCCCAGTGATCTTTCTGAGCCAGCCGGTCGTGCTATTTCAGTTTTATTTGTACCAATTACCTGACACATTGCAGGAGATAGCTCAGGTTCCTCGTCAGAGGTGGAGAGTCTGGAGAGATCTTTGCAGAATTCAGTTGCAGAGCTCTCCTGAAGATCATCAGCATATACATCTCCAGAATATTGATAAAACAGATACTTAGGAACCTTGAGAACGCAATATGCACACTTCTTTTCCCTTTCAACTTTGACACCAACTGGGAAAACAACATTTCGGCATAATCAACATTCATTCCATGCCACAGATAATATCCCATCTCAACTTGGATCAATGAGATCTCATCCAAATCACCATGGTTCCCACCAAGGCACTCAAAAATTTGAGTCTAGAAGTACCTCCAACAGTTTTTAAAGCCAGACAGAAAGATGTGTCCGGAGGTCTTCAAATTTCCATCACCATCAAACATTTGATCATGGCCCATGTCCAACAAAACTTCCCTGAACTTTGTTCCTTTCTTTCTCTTCATATATGCAGAGGATGAAGGCAAGTAGTTCAGATGTAGAGCCTCTCTGAACCCATCCAAGGTGATATTGCACTTCTTAGTTCCATTCTTAAGGGTGAAGGAGATAGATTTTTCATCTTTACTAATCTCCGCAGTGTACCAGAATTCTAGCAGATATCTATGATATAGATTTTGGGGGTCTGCTGTCAAGGCATAATGTAAAGGGCATGATTCAAGAAATCTGTTTATTCTGCCCATGAGAGTTTTGTATTTGGCATTTAGAGCTGCCTTGAAATTATTCATATTGAACCTGGTGGTTTTAGGTTCAAAGTTTTCCGGCCACGATGAACGTGCCTTCACCGCCGGTTTAGGAGGGGAGAATTCAAATGCTATAAGAGATTTGGGTTCCTTTGATTGTTTAGCCATTTGAATATTGTGAAAGAAAATGAAGATGAAGTGGATTTAAGTGAATTTAGGGTTTGGAAAGTTAGAGAATTGAATGAAGGAATTTGAGAGGATTTGTAGAGAGAGAATGATGATTGGGGAGTAAATGTGAAGTAATGAAGGAATGAAATGAAAAAGTGGTATTTATATTTATTGTGGAAATTCAAAAGTAAATCCAAAAAGAATATAAATATAAAATATTTTGAAAATCAAAACCGATGATAATATATTTAATTTGAAATCAGATTTGATCGATTTTGGAATCAGAAAATAATTTTTGAGTATAAGTCCGCATTAAATGCAATGACGGTTTAATACCCAATTTTTCAAACATTTTCACCATTTTCAAGGAAAAAGTGATCATTACTTTTCATTTACGGCGCCACTTGGGTGCCACATCAGCAAAAATAGCATCTTTGAACAGCAACAGACATGAGGACACATATCAACCAAGTATCCGAGAGACATATGAAGTGATCATTGGACTTCAGTTTGAACTCAATAATATTTGAGCATGGTCAGTTAGTGCAATCTGAACCATCTCATTTTAAACTAAATTCTGAAGTTTTTCAGATAACTGAGACATTTGAGTCCAAAATATTTTTCTGAGAGAAAAGTTTCTTTTTAGGGAAAGATTCTTTTTAGTATAAAAATATTTTTGACACTTCCCCCTGAACGAATGCTATACAAGATTGAGCATTCCTAACTCACTGATAAGATGTCTAAAGGTTTTAACATCCAAAGGTTTTGTAAAAACATTAGCAAGTTGTTTGTCAGTGGGAATAAAATGTAACTCAATATCACCTTTAATAATATGGTCTCTAATGAAATGATACCTGAGATCAATGTGCTTGGTCTTAGAGTGCATAACAGGATTGTGAGAGATTGCAATGGCACTTGTGTTATCACAAAAGATTGGAGTCTTTGTATAAGTAACACCATAATCAGTTAGTTGGTTTTTCATCCACAGAATCTGAGTACAACAACTGGTTGCAGAAATGTATTCAGCCTCTGCAGTGGATAATGATACTGCAGTCTGTTTCTTGCTTGTCCAACTAACCAATTTTCCACCAAGGAAATGACAACCACCTGTGGTACTTTTCCTACCTATCTTAAAACCTGCATGATTAGAATCTGAATAGCCCATTAGATCTAGACTTGAGCCTTTGGGATACCAAAGACCAAGTCTGGGGACACCTTTTAGGTATTGAAAAATCCTATTCACAGTTTTTAGGTGTGAATCTCTGGGATCAGACTGAAATCTTGCACAAAGGCATGTTGCAAACATTATGTCAGGTCTACTTGCAGTTAAGTACATGAGGGATCCCACCATACCATGATAAAGTGTGGGATCCACTTGTTTTCCATTGGGATCTGAGTCAATTGAAAGTGGTGCTGAAATAGGAGTATCTTTGGATGAAATTGAATCAAATTTATATTTCGTTAAAAGATCTCTAACATACTTTTCTTGATTTATAAAAATACCATCTCTGGTTTGTTTTACTTGAAGACCCATAAAGTATGTCAGTTCACCCATCATACTCATTTCATACTCAGAAGACATGATTTTAGAAAACTTATCACATTTTATCATTTGTAGACCTAAACACAAAATCATCAACATAAACTTGTACAAGTAAGATATCACCTTTATCATGCAAAATGAATAAAGTGTTATCTATTTTACCTCTAATAAAACTATTTTTCAGAAGATGTTTAGTAAGTGTATCATACCAGGCTCTAGGTGCTTGTCTCAAACCATACAAAGCTTTTTTCAGTCTGTACACCAGTGAGGTTTTTCTTCATTAATGAACCCTGGTGCTTGATGTACATATACCGTCTCTTCCAGTTCTCCATTCAGAACTGCACTTTTGACATCCATTTTATAGACTTTGAAATCATGACTTTCAGCAAAAGCTAAGAAAATTCTGATAGCTTCAAGTCTAGCAACTGGTGCAAATGTCTCATCAAAATCAACACCTTCTTCTTGAGAGTAACCCTTGGCAACTAGTCTTGCCTTGATTTGATTACATGACCATCTTTGTCCATTTTATTTCTAAAGACCCATCTTATCCCGATTGGTTCTTTCTTCAGATTACTGGGACATGGAACAAGCTCCCAAACATTGTTCCTTTCAAACTGGTTAAGCTCATCTTGCATAGCCTCAATCCAGCTTAGGTCTGCCATAGCCTCGTCAATCTTCTTCGGTTCAATCAGTGATAAAAAGCTGACATATAAGCATTGATCGCTTGAGGCTCTTCTGGTTTGAACCCCTCTAGAGGAATCACCAATAATTTGATTAATTGGATGAGCTTTGGTCCACCTAGAGTATTGACCAGGATACACAATTGAATCAGTGCAAGAATTCCTCTGAGAAACTTCAGGAGGATCTTCAGAAAAGACTATCTCAGTCTCACTATCTTCATCATCCTGCAGTTCATGGCTTGCATCATGAAATTCATCAAACTGCGGCATCTCAGCGGAAGCTGATACTTGTGGAGAAGTGACATGTACATCTGCTCCAATAGTCATTTCAAAGGGTAGTTTGAAACTAAGTGAAGGATAGAATGGGATGTCACTAAGTGCAGTTATTACTGGTTCTGAACGAGGTTGTTCAGAAACTGGTCTAAGTGTCTGATTTGTTTCAGAAATAGGATCAGATTCACTAAAATTGATTGGACTTTCTGAGGGTGGTTCAGAGGTTGGTTTCTTAAAAATTGCAGAATTTGATTATCAAAGGTAACATGAATTGACTCATCAACCTTGTCAAGTATTTTGTTATAGACTCTAAAGGCTTTGCGAATTGATGAATATCCTAAGAAGTAGCCTTCATCAGCTTTTGTATCAAATTTTCCAAGCTGACTGGCGTTGTTCAGAATATATACTGGGTATCCAAATACTTGGAAATATCCAATACTAGGCTTTATTTTTCTGAGCACTTCATAGGCAGTCTTCTTGTGTCTTTTAATATACACAGATCGGTTCTGACTGTAACATGCAGTTGATACAGCTTCAGCCCAAAAACATTTTGGAAGACTAGATTCATTAAGCATACTTCTAGCAGCTTCATTCAGCGTTCTATTCTTTTTTTCTACAACACCATTTTGCTCTGGTGTGTGTGCTGAGGAGAAGTTCTGAGTAATGCCAGTTTCAGTGTAGAAGGATTCCAAAGTTGAGTTTCTAAATTCAGTGCCATTATCACTTCTGAGCTGACCAACTTTTCGCTGATACTTGAGTTCAATTTGTTTGATGAGAGAAATGATTTCAGCAGCAGATTCACTCTTTGATCTGAGGAAAATCACCCAACAATATCTTGTATATTCCATTAATAATAACAAGGGTGTACTTCTTTCCTCCTCTTGTCTGAACATTCACAGGACCAAACAGATCCATATGCAACATGTGAAGTGGTTCAGTTATGCTGAAACTTTGTTTTGTCTTGAATGTAGCTCTTTTCTGCTTTCCCATTTCACAACCAGGACATGGCTTGTCTTTATTGAAAGACAAAGGAGGAATCCCATCAGCAAGTTGTTTTCTAGACAACTTATTGATGTTTTTGAAGTTCAAATGGGACAGCCTTTTGTGCCATAACCAGTTGGTATCTTCATCAGCCTTTGTGTAGAAACATTGTTCTGAAGGTGAACTCTCCATGTCAATGACATAGATATTTCCCTTTCTTGGTGCAACCATTACTACCTTCCAATCTTTGTTGAATATGGTGCCTTGAGAAACATCAAATAAAACCTTGAAGCCATCATCACAGAGTTGACTGACACTGATCAGGTTATATTTCAAACCATTCACATATGCTACTCTAGTGAATTTGACTTGTCCATTATTCAAAACACCATATCCCTCAGTTTGTCCATTTCCATCATTCCCAAAAGTTATCGAGGGCCCCTCTTGCACCCTATACTTCTCTAGCAGGGTTTTGTTACCAGTCATGGTCCTACAAGCAACGCTGTCAAGGTACTATATATACTTATTGCGGTCTCCCTGCACATAAACAAATATTAGTTCGACTTGGGAACCCATCTTCTGATGGGTTCACTGGATTCTCCCTTAGCAGTCTCAGACTTCTTTGGTTTATAAGGAACTGAAGGATCAGAGGGAATCTCAGTCATTGCTTCAGATGACACAAAAACAGTTGGTTTGACAGGGGTTTCAACCTTTTTCATTTCCTTTTTGACAGATTTATTTTTGAGTTGTTTGGAAAAAGGTTTTGCATTTTGTTGTGGTTTTAAAGGTGTTCCTTCAATATTTTTTTAATCTGGCATTGCAACTTTGCATTTGTCTAGCTAACAGTTGGAATTAACTTTCTAACCTTAACAAAATTGATTTTTCAATAGACACCTGAGCCTTCCCAGAATCAGAGGTAGATGGCTCAGTAAGGGAGTCAGATTTCTTCTTCGTTTGGTTTTTAGGAACCTTGGATGAAGATTGAGGGGATTGCTTCTTTTGTTTATTGGACTTACCCTCAAAGAGTTCCTGGGTCTGGTCAGTTATAGTCTTTCCTTTGCCAATTTTCTTAAAAGTAATTTCTAGTTTCATTTGTTTTGGAAGAGCATCTAAATCAGTGATTATAGATGCTAGATGAAGCTCACCAGATTCATATGCAATTTTCTGTTTGTCAAAAGTGTTTTTAATTGCAGTATCTGGTCTGGGTGCATTCATCCAGGATTTAATAACCTTTTGTTCTTTTTCAAGAACATTTTTTAATTCCTCTTTTTCAACTTTCAACTTGGAAACTAAAGACTAATAGCTTGTCAAGGACAACTGAACATCTTTCAATTCCTTCAATCTAGCCTGACTGGCATTTATTTCAAACATTTTTAAGCTTTCTGAACGCACAGTCTCAACAAATATTATGTCGTCCTTAATGAGAACTAAAAGATCCAGTTTCAGTTCTTCATTAGTTTCATTTCCAAAAACACTAACCTTTTTCATGATGATGTCCACCCAACGACCTGATTCGACATCAGTTTTCACAACATGAGCTTGATCTTCTCTTGCCATAAAACACATGTCCCTCACCTCTTCTTCATCATTTGAGGACACATCAGAGTCTTCCCATTTTTCGATGTTCGCGATCATACAACTGTTGTTGGAAGAATCTGGTGCCATAAGAGCTATGTGGGCCCTCTGTTTTTTATATTTGGCCTTATAGCTATCATTAGATTTTTGAAAAATAGAGTGGTTAGGGGTAGATGATGAGGGTTGACTAGATCTGCATTCCTTCATGAAATGTCCTTTCTTTCCACACTTAAAGCATTCAAGATTGGACTTATCAATAGAAGCACTGGATGCAAATTGTTTGCCAGGTCGTTTAGACTTGGCTTTAAAACGATTGCAATACCATTGCAATACCAGTAGAATACTGAACCATTGCAATACCAGTAGAAGCCTGATTTTTGGCATCTTGTTCAGCCACGGCTCTCTCAGCTTTGTTCTCTTCAGTGTTTCTGAAGGCTCCATATAAGGATGCTAGAGTATGTCTGTGCAAGGTTTTTCCTTGTCTCAAGACTAAAATCAAGTTTTCCCATTTTGATGTTAAGATATCACAAAACTTTTCCAAAAGTATTTCTTTATCCTTTTCAACACCTAATGCCTTTAATTGATTTACCAAATTTGAAAATCTGATGTAGGTTTGAGTTAAAGATTCATTTGGATAAGCAAAGAAATCTTCATATTTCTTATATAAAGCAACCTTTCTTGTGACTACAGTCTCTTTGGTGCCTTCAAACTGTGTCATTAGTTCCTCCCACATTAACTTAGAATATTCAAGTAAAACTAAGATGAGTCTGAGAGACTCAGGAACTGAATAGAGAATCATATTCTGAAGCTTAGTATCAAGATCTACCAGCCTATGATCCTCCTCAGACCAATGATCCTTCTCCTTTGGTGTTAACCTAGGAGTCCCATCAGCTAAGTAGACAACAGTAGAGGCATTCATGGGTACAAAGGGACCATCTTTCAAACTATCGGTCAGATGTCTTTCAACACCAGCAATATACTTAAGCATGCAAGCTTTCCATGTGATAAATGAGTCACTGTCCCCATTGAACTTAGGGACAGGGTTTATTGGAAAGTGAACATGAACATTATGAAGTGGTATATTATTGTTGATTTTTGGGGGTGCTTGAGCATTATTAGAGTTAGTTTCATTTAGATTGGTCCACCATCTTGTTGTCCAGACATATCTGCAGATCAAAAGTTAGAATGAACATGTTGTGTTACAAGTAACTCAACACCGCTCTGATACCGAATGTAAGTCCCAATTTATGAGCAGATATATATATATATAATTAACCCGACTGGCAAGTACACAAATTGGAAGAAGACCAGTTTGTGGTATGATCCAGATTATGGATATGAACAAGTAATGAATGCAAGTAACTTAAAGAACAAGTGCATAAACTATATAAATACTAGATATAATCAAGTATGGAGCATTGAGACACTTAGTATTTTTCAATGTATTTTCTTTATTGATATAAACAAAATACAAGGATTGTTGCGAAACAAAGATAAACACAAAGTGTGTAAATATCTAAACAATCCCGAAATACAAGTGATCTAATAACTTGGAAAAACTCTTAAGAATTACTTAGAGTATATCTCACAAGTTGCAATGCAAGAGTTTCTAACATTTTGCAAGTTGTGAGAAGTCTTGTATTTATAGGCCAAGATGTCTTTGATGACATGGCAAGGCCGTACACATATGGTTGGGAGCATTTATGGATTTGTAGGATAAATCCATAACATGCTTGTTTAAGGTAAAAGTATGTAAGTCAATTGATGTGACTTGACACTCTTTATTCCCAACCTTTTACTCAAACTAGCACAATACTAGGTACAATGTTATTAACTGGGTAATAGCTATTAAAGTACTTTTGAAAATAATTACTCGTAATCAGTGTAAAAGTGTTGTAAGGACTTTTACACTGAGCTGCTTCAGTTTCGTTTTCAGATAGAATCCCCTCTGAGCTCTGCTTCTGAGATGATTCTCTTCTTCAGTCTTCAGTCTTTGGCTTCAGTCTGAATGTATTCAGTGGTGTTGATTCTGAAACTGAAGTGAAGCTTCAGTGAGCTTTATTCTGAATAACTTCAGAATCCTGAGCAAGCTTCCTTCACTGAACTTCAACTATTTTGAACAAATCATACTTGGTCAATTTTCGACCCAACATAGAATGAACATTTGATGAAACGATCACTTTTGCTATGTTTACTAATGTGTTTGAAACTTGTTTGAAATCAGAAATGTTGTGTTATGAAGTTTGGAGTTGAGTTGGAAAAGTTACAAGATGAGTTAAGTGTCAAAATTAAGTTCATTTCTATCAGGTATAAATATGTGGCGCATATTTTGGTTCATGTGACGCATATTTGAAAATATGAAATCTGGAAGCCTACTGAGAAAAGAATGTGGCGCATGTTTTTATGCGTGCGGCGCATATTTCATGTCTGATAAAAAAATGCAGCGCATGTATAAAAACATGCGGTTCAACTTTAAAAATAAAATAAAATTCTTATTTTTCCTAAAATGAGTTTGGGTCTTTTCAAGTGGTATCAAAGCCGAAGTTTAAGGAATTTAAGAAACCCTTATGATTACAATGCCGAGACTTAAACTGTAATTATGACTTGGCCATAAGTTTTTGTTGATTTTATATTGGACCAAGAAAGTGTTTGATGAAGAGTTAACTTATAAAGGTGTTAGTATGTAATCACGATAAGTCCGGAATTATCGTGATCCACCTACTAAAATGTTTATAAGTTAACCGCATCAAACATTGGAGTGGTCGAGTATAAGATTGTAGTAGTGGAGACTTATTGTGTTGTAGAGATATATAATGCCGATATACCTTTCTTTCTTATTGTAGTATGAGTAAACATGTATTTATATTCTTGTTGTCTAAATTTTATGTTGTTGTGATAGTTATGGAAATTTAGGAAATAAAGAGAAATTCCAAAGTTATCGAGACGGGTGCTATGAGACTGTTGTTTGGATAATAGTATGCAACTTGATTAATGTAAGCTATGTTAGTGAACTGAAGTTATAGTATGAACAACTATTAGTTGATTGGATTAATGATTTTAGAATGGATTGAGAAGTGTTCTGAAATGTTATAGTGGTAAGACCATACGGGGTATCACATAGTGTGATAAGACAACATGGGGTGCGGCATATAGTGGAAAGACCACCCGGGGTGTGGCATATAGTGGTAAGACCATACGGGGTATGGCATATTGTTATAAGACCACATGGGGTGTGACATATAGTGGAAAGACCACCCAGGGTGTGGCAAATAGTGGTAAGACCATACGGGGTATAGCATATAGTGATAAGACCACACGGGGTGTGGCATATAACATAAGACCATACGCAGTATAGCAATGTGAATTGGTTATAAATGTTAAGTTGAATTGAATGTTTGATTGTATGGAATACTTTGCATGTTGTGAATGTACAAAGTTATAAAGTATGAAATTCTTGGGTATAGCATGTAGTGTGTTCAAGTGTATTTTGATAAGCCATATGGGGCATGTTGAAGGGTTGAAAGACCATATGGGCTATGGCAATATGAATCGATTGTGAAAGTTGATTGTTTGATTTTATAGAAGTATCTGTATTAAATGTGAAATGCATGTTATTATTGTATTTGGGATATGTATAAACGTGTTGAGAATGATTGGACTATTGTGATATCCATTTTGTTGAAATAACAAGATAAGTCGAACATGGCCTTTCGGTGTGGATAAAGTCCACGCGAGGGGCTAAAATAGTTGATGAATATGATAACATCAATGAGATAGATGTGTTTTGTAGTTGCTTATATGTTCGTCCCGTGAAAGTTTATATGAACCAAGTATGTTAATTGGTAAATGGTTAATTGTTTTTAATTTGATGATAATGTCTTATTTGGCTCGAGAATATCATAGAAGAGTCGTGTTTGCTTATAGCGTGAGTATTTGGACGTTTGAAAGCAATAAGTGTTATGTCAAGAAATTGAATATATCTAGTAAATCCCTTAAGTGTGGGAGATCATAAACGAATCAGTGTATGTATTATTAGTAACGTTAGAAGGTTATAACTTAGAAGTAAGTAAAATTTTAGAAGTGTGTACAAGGATTTAGTGTTTACTTCTTCGAGGGATAATAAATTAACAAAGTTATATACATAGAACGTGATTAGTTAGTTAAGACTAGAACTTTTGTTCTGATTTAAAAGCCTCTTGGTTGTTTAAAGTGTTAAGAAGATATTATGAAGCGTGAATGATTAAGCATTTAGGAGGAATGAGGTGAGAAGATTGTTCTCAAGAGAAAGAGGTGTAAGATTTGATTGATTATCAAGTTAATTTGTAAACTTTAAAGTAAATTTAGAGATCTCAACTTAAAAGGATCGGGTGATGAGGATAGAGCCTTAAATTATAATTGAGATGATTGATGGATTGAAGAGAAAATCGATAACATAAGTTGACCTGATGTAGGTAAGGTGTAATAAACGGGTATAGTTTGAGTTGCGAAGTGAGGTTCACGAGGACGTGAACCAAATAAGTGTGGGAGAGTTTTTTTTTTTTTGGTTAATGGGATATCCCTGTGAATTTTATACCATAACCAAAACATTACAATACAAGTAGCATGGCTAATTACCAAGCTAGTTCATATGTATGACATGACAATACATATGTTAAAACATATTAACACAAACAAGCCATCATCTAACAGCTAGCATACGATTCGAACAACACATTAGAATGAAGACACCCTAATGTGAACAAAAATACTCCTTTTGCGCAAATGCCTCTATCTTATTTTCACCACGACATCTCGTGGCACCTTCCAAGCTGGTAATAAGCGATCAACATTAGCTTTTTTCTTAAGCCTGAAAGTCACCATCTTCAAGCAAACTGTAGATATGATTTGTTCAACAATCCCATCAGGGGGTTTCGCATGATTAGTAAATAGCCGGTTATTTCTTTCTTTCCATATGTAATAAGCCGAAGCCCCTACCAGCAATCTCCCAATAACATTCTTTACTTATCTTGATTTTCATTTTGCAATGTGCCATTCCAAAATATCATCCCATTTGTAAGACATAGAAGTTACTTACGCCAGTGCTTTAATTTTGCTCCAAACCTGTGAAGAGAATCGACATTCAAAAAATAGGTGAGCATGAGAATCTAGTCCTCTTTTGCACAAGGAGCAGCAAAGGAGGTTAAGATCAATGTTTCCATTCGCGTGCCATTGCATTAGCTTGTCTTGAGTCTTCAGTTTGTTCCTGATAATCAACCAAACCATAAACGCATGTCGAGGGATGCATTGTGAGAACCATACAACATTAGCCCACATGACATCTGGTCGTCTCACTCTAATAACTTCCCACACCTCTCTTGAAGAGTATTGCTTCTCATTCCCATCAACATCCTTCCAAACGATTTCATCTCTCCGGGCAGGATGTAATATCGGCGTTGGAAGATTTATTAGTGTTGGAAATAAACGCAACCAATCAGCCGACCAATTCCATTCTCCATTGATAATGAGATCAACAACATGATATTTTAATGTAAAACCAACTTGTTGATGAGCGTCCATTTTGTGATTATTTCTTATATCATTAGGTCGTGTTTTGAAGTCTAAATGAGTTAAGAAATGTGAACTTTTGGTACTACGTGTGATAACATGTCATGATAGGTTCGCAAGGCGTAAAAGTGAAGGAAAACATCTCTACTCAACTTGACATGAAGCCACAAGACTTTTGGACGAAGATTAGCAAGCGGAAGATGAAGAATTTGAGGCCGACATGAAGCACACGACCATGTGTTAGTATTTTGGGCATAACTTATTCATATAGACTCCATTTCTGACAAGTAAGCTATCCACGGAAAGGCGAGAGAAAGATCTACAACTTTTATGTTGATGTCCAGAACTAGCGCTGCTCACATAAAGCTCTAGCGCCGCTAGAATTCATCCTAAAGCCAACCAGCGCCGATGGGGACCTCACTAGCGCTGCTGGAAGTGCATGAGCACCGCTGGTACCTCACCAGCGCTGCTGGGACATCTCTAACGCCGTTAGAAAAGTCGGCCAGATCTAGGGATTTCCTGAAAACCTATAAATACCCCCCTAAGCCCTAAGATTCGTAGCTCACTTCTTCCAGCCGACTTTGGGGGTTGTTCTAGGGTATTTTCACCAGATCTAAACCCTCATAACACCTCCATATCATCCGGAAGATCAAGCATCAATTATTCAAACAACAATCCACAATTCAATATTCATATCTCAATTAAATTCGAAGTGGTATTCGGTCAAAACAAATAATAGGAGGATTCGTGGTGTTGAATTGAAGGAGCGGCCAAGAAGGATACGCACCGCGCAACTTCGCCTTATTATTAGTTTGATCTTTCTTTACTTTTTTTATTATTGTTAGCGTACTTGATTGCAAGACTATTTGTTTGACAATTATCTTTATAGATTTATTTATGATTGTTAGGTTTATTTGTCTTGTGATGAGTAGCTAAGTAGTTTTGCATCTATTTGGATGATATGATCATGCCGTGATAGTTTTATATATTAGATTGTTGAACCATTTCTATTCTTGTCGCAGATCCATGGTTATTAAGTCAGACAAATGTTATTAGTTTCCATATACAAACCTGTTTTATTGACATGGTTAGGTCGACCTAGCGCTAAGGCCTTAGGGTCGTTTAATATGGTTTGTGAAACATTAATCGGTCTATAATTAATGTAGTCTCTTGACTTGTAACCGAGCAGGGGATGGTTAATTAATAATTTGGCTCAACTGAACTTGTGTTTTATTATGTTAATCTAGTTGATCTGGCGAACGGAAACCGGATCCGGGTGACTAGAGTAAGTGACTTTTTAGGAAACCTAAAAGAATCTTGACTTACATAAAAGATTAAGTCATAGTTACAAACTCAGGTCTTAATGCATAGCAGTGTATCTAACGAGAATATGTTTATAGGGTAGTGTGAGTCTAACGACAGCACTATTAAATAGTTTAGTGAATCTAACGAGAATCCTTACGTGAGAAGAGTTGTTCAACATATCTAAAATGTTTTCTAAATGATCATGGCATGTGAACTATTCCAAATGTTTTAATTATTTTTATTTTGCTAAATCAACCAATTCATGTTTTTATTATTTTAGTTTTATTTAAATCGTGACAAACCCCCAAAATCCTAGAATTACACTTAGCTTAGTTCTTAGACATAGTCCCTGCGAACAATCCTGGGCTGACCTATTTACTATACTATGAATGAATGGGTCCACTGCCCGTGAGTGAGTATGGTAAAGAAGTTAACCTTGTACTTGATAAATTAATAACTTTTCTGCACATCAAGTTTTTGGCGCCGCTGCCGGGGACTATTAGGTTAGAATTTAGTTAGGTTAGGGTAATTTCTTTTAGTTAGTCTAGTTTAGGTGTTCATTTCATTTTCATTATTATAAAAATCCATAAAAATTTAAAAAATTTAAAAAATCCAAAAATAATTTTCTTTTATTAGTCTAGGTTAGTTTTAGCTTTTATCTTTTTATTTTTAGTATTTTTATTTTTATCCTTAATTAGTGCTTTTCGCGGGTATAGTTAGTGTCTTTTTTGTAGGACTAAGCATCGCTCATGGAGTTTGAAGTCTCTGAATTCGATTACAACTATTATAACCCTTACATGGATGAGATTACGGAGTTCAAGCAACAGGAAGGTGAAATATGGATAGATGCTTGGAGAAGAATGAAAGAGTTGGTTAAGGCATTTTGGGAACTTGGACCGCTAGAGTCTTATTAGGTAAGAAAACATAACATTGTGTGCTTGTTTGCAATGTGGTTTTATGTAGGACTGCATGTTCCAAGCATGAAGGCTGTGGATATTGCTTGTGGTCGTTACTTTCCCCTCAATTCATTAAAAGAGGCCTACACCTTCTTGGAGGAATACAGTCAATCGGGGAAGGAAAATTCACAGGAACGCCACCTAACAATCAAGGATTTTTGTGGCTGCACGGTCATATATGGTGATGATCCACATACCAGAGAGGTAGTATCTGATTCTAAGTTTGTTCCAAATGCTACTAAGTTGGATTTGCAGGTTAAAAAAGAAGCACAAGTTTCTCAGTCACCCCCCAAAGATGGAGATGGAATACCACATCCGGAACAAAGCAAGATTCATCTTGCTGATGTGGAGAACCTTTCTTCAACTACTGATGCAGTTCCGATCAAAAAGGAGCAAGAGCAAGGAGAAACAAGCAAAAATGAAAAATCTAAAAACGGTCAGGAGCATCCAACACCGCTGGTCCTTCCGTCCAGTGCCGCTGGTGACCACCAGCTCCACTGGGAGCCTTCCAGCGCCACTGCAAGCCCTGACAGTAGCTTAGATTTTCGAGAAACTTCATTTTCAACTTATTTTCAAGGTGCCGGCGAAGCCCAAATCGCTAGCAAATGCAAAATCAATCAAGATGAGGCCATTTCAATCAACAAGGAGGTGATCTTACAAGGAGTCAAGATGGAACAAGAGCATGTGATCCCGAGACAAGAGGAACTGAATCAAAGTGAAGCACCACATCCGGAACCAAACAAGATGAAGCTTGTTGATGTGGGTATCGTTTCGTCAACAGATGGAGAAATGCAGGTCTTACGAGAGTCAAAAGAAGAAGGAACTGAAGAAATTGATAAATGATGTGACTAATTTATACCCATTACCCACATCCTTATTGGCCTATTTCTTATGCGTTTTAAGTATATGTTGTATGCATTTGGCGCGTTTATGTGTTTGTTAGTGTTTACAGGATCTAAACAGGTTACACGTTCATTTGGTACAATTACGAAGGGTTATTGGCCTAGAAGTTGATTTGAATGATTGGGAGTCGATTTAAGTGGAAAAGACGGCGAAGCTCGGCTTGTATTCGAGATCGAAAGAAGTTTGTCTTACACAAGCTTTGAATGCGTCGCAGTGGAGGGAGGCTATGCCCACTGCGCCGCTGTCAGATCCCACGGCATATTATTGAACTAACCCCACTGCGATGCAGTGGGGATGGCGATAAAGAGACTGCGCCGCAGTCATTGATGGGAAAAAGAAGGCCGTGGAATCAGACTTCACCGCAGTGGAGGGTTCGTAAGCCCACTGCGCCGCAGTCACCTTGAAGTCAAACTCAAAGCTACCTCACTGCGCCACAGTGAGGGAAAGCACAACCCTACTGTGCCGCAGTGGGTGCACGGGAGTCAAGGGTTTTGGACGCTTGCTGCATCAGATTTGGAAGAATATAAATATGAAACAAACCCTAATTTCATTCTTTATTAAAAATCTTATTAGGAGCTGTTCTACAAGGGTTCTTCCTTTTCCAATCAAGTCATTACTTAGGTGGACTCATCGAAGATATCACGGGCACCCATCTAGATTGTAATACTTTTTTGTCTTGCAATTTCAATTTCTTCAAACAATTGGTACAATATGTTTTTCCCTTTTATTGATTATTATTGCTCTATTATCATGAGTGGCTAAATTGTTTATCATCCACCTTGATGAAACGAGACAGATGATGTGATTGCAATATTTTAATTCAAAGGATTGATTTTTATTTACCGTTGTTCTGAGATCTTGGTGATTTAATTCTTTTAAATAATTATTATAATATTGGTTATGTATTAATTCTTCATTAGTGGTACTAGTTGAATTGATATATGATTTGAAAATAATTGTTTGTCCATAAGCAATTGTCACTAGTTCATGGTATGATAGTGAATATTATCTTAATGAAAGAATTAATTTTGTCAACGTAATTTGTAACGGTTGGTGGTACCACGTTATTTTTACATAGGTTCGATTGGTAATTTGATAGTCAGTCAAACTAGTTATTGGAAAAAGTTGTCTTGAAACTGGTGGTACCGGTTTGGGTAATTTATCTAGTAATCTAGGTGATTTGGTGATGTGTTCATGGTTGGTGGTACCACATGAGTATTTAACTAGTCACGATTATCTTGTCAGTTCTTGTAAATTTGGTCTTAATTAAATGCAATCACATTTGAAGTCGAGGGAAGTCAAGGTGGATGACTTTTAATTATATTGTCTGAAGTTCTCTTCATTTTATGATCTTGTTCAAAACGAATTTTGTTTTCTGTTAAAAAGGAGATTTGAGTAACACCCGGTTTTCCAAACTACTTTACTAAACAATTGATTCAAACCAATCCCCGCGAACAAACACGGTCTTACCTCGTAATTATATTACAAACGATCGGGTACACTGCCCGTGAGTGCGTAGTAGTCAGTTTTTAGGTGAAACTAGTTTTATATTTTAAGACTCGATTTTGCACATCGATAAATCAGACGCTGATATGGAAGAGCCAGCGCCGCTAGTGACCAACACCAGTGCTGTTGGGAAATTTCCAGCCCCGCTGGCAGATCCAGTTCACGCAAAAACTCGTTTCTTGCTCCACCGTTGAATGCTGATGATGCCCAACACGCTTACAATCAAGAAATCAATCTACTTGAGGCTGAATCGAGCAAAGGAGTTTCCAGAAACGATGCAAAGGATGATGAAACTCCAACAAGCAACGAAGAACTTGAAGAAAAGGTGGAGATGAATGTTTCGCCATCAAATGGAGACGACGCATGTCATTGAAGATTCTAGATTCAAGTCGCTCCTTAAATGCCATCTTCAACAACTATCATGCAATTTAAGACCCGTAAAGTTTCGTTAATCCTTTTTCGTTTACTTTATACGTCTTTTTCCTATTACCCTTAGTTTCTATGTCTAGTACAACGAGGACGTTGTACAATTTAAGTGTGAGGGGATGGAATAGGAAAAACCCTTGGTCTTATTGTTTGATATTTCAGAAGTTTTCTACTACTTATTTCATGCAAATTTAAGTTTTTAAGTGTCTGAAAACTATTTTGAGAATATAAACTTTGCAAGTAGACAAAAGATGACGATAATTAAGCAATATTAGCTTGGTAGGATGAACGGTTAGTTAGATTGTTAGCTTAACTATAGATTTGTGGTTGTTCATACTTCCAACTGGATTAGAGCTTAGACTGAAACAGTATGCGATTATGTTTGCCATAGCATATTTAACCGGACTTTAATATGCCTAGCAATTAGAGCTTTCTAGTTATTAGTATAGGTGTATTAATTGGACTTAATTATACGTGCTTGTGTAGGACTAGTATTGATGTATGGTTCGCCATAATTCTTGCACTATTTAATGTGAACTAGTTGCATGCGGAGTAGGAGTATGAGTCATCCGGGATCTTTGTTAATGTCTATTGCATGAATATGTACTAAATCTAAAGAAAAAGCAATCAGTAGCTTAAAATAAAAGGTTCAAAGAACTATTAACGAGTAAAGTCTATAAATACATCAAGTTATGTCGCTCTATGCGTGGGGAACCACCGCCCTGTCACCGTTGTCTTGATGTGAACTTTTAGTTGAGTTATGTCATTCTGCGACTGGGGAACCACCGACCTGTCACCGCTGTCTCAACTATTAAAGATGATAGTATTGTATAACGGCTTTAGTGTGTAGCTAGTGAGCATGACTGTAGTGTAGGGGGTATATCTAAGTAGTGACTCACTAGTACACACACTTTGAAATTTAAATGCCTTACTAGTAGCTAGTAGTTTTTATTGGTATACTAACCTTTATTAAGTGCTTAACAAGTCAGCAGAAAGTAGTAAGATTGAGTTGTAAGACATGTGGAAGTATAAAACTGTTTTAGAGGTATTAACACGAATAAAAAGTTTGCTTTTATTTTTGATTGACTGATTATCTAGCCTTTAGCTATAAGCTTACTGATTTTGTCTAAAGCTTTCTCAAATCATTTTGCATGACTAATCTTTCAAATGTTTTTAATAAAGTAGAAACACTTTAACACTTAAGTAGTCCGCTCATCATTGTTTTATTTTCTTGGACTATTTGCTTGAGGACAAGCAAAGACTTAAGTGTGGGAGTATATGATGAGCGTCCATTTTGTGATTATTTCCTATATCATTAAGCTGTGTTTTGATGTCTAAATGAGTTAAGAATTGTGAACTTTTGGTACTTAATGGGATAACATGTTATGATAGGTTCGCAAGACGTGCAAGTGAAGGCAAACATCTCTACTCAACTTGACATGAAGCCACAAGACTTTTGGACGAAGATTAGCAATCGGAAGATGAAGAATTTGAGGCCGACATGAAGCACACGACCATGTGTTAGTAATTTGGGCATAAATTCTTCATACAGACTCTGTTTCTGACGAGTAAGCTATCCACGGAAAGGCGAGAGAAAGATCTACAACTTTTATGTTGATGTCCAGAACTAGCGCTGCTCACATAAAGCTCTAGCACCACAGGAAGTCATCCTAAAGCCAACCAGCGCCGCTGGGGACCTCACTAGCACTACTGGAAGTGCATGAGCACCGCTGGTCGCCTCTAGGAAAGTTGGCCAGATCTAGGGTTTTCCTGAAAACCTATAAATACCCCCCTAAACCTTAAGATTCGTAGCTCACTTTTCTAGCCGACTTTGGGGCTGTTCTAGGGTATTTTCACTAGATCTAAACCCTCGTAACACCTCCATATCATCCGGAAGATCAAGCATCAATTATTCAAACAACAATCCACAATTCAATATTCATATATCAATTAAATTCGAAGCGGTATTCGGTAAAAAAAATAATAGGAGGATTCGTGGTGTTGAATTGAAGGAGCGGTCTAGAAGGATACGGACCGCGCAACTTCGCCCTATTATTAGTTTGATCTTTCTTTACTCTTTTTATTATTGTTAGCGTACTTGATTGCAAGACTATTTGTTTGACAATTATCTTTATGGATTTATTTATGATTGTTAGGTTTATTTGTCTTGTAATGAGTAGCTAAATAGTTTTGCATCTATTTGGATAATGTGATCATGCTATGATAGTTTTATATATTAGATTGTTGAACCGTTTCTATGCTTGTCGCAGATCCATGGTTACAGAGTCAGAGAAATGTTATTAGTTTTCATATACAAACCTGTTTTATTGACTTGGTTAGGTCGACCTAGCACTAAGGCCTTAGGGTCGTTTAATATGGTTTGTGAAATATTAATCAGTCTATAATTAATGTAGTCTCTTGACTTGTAACCGAGCAGGGGATGGTTAATTAATAATTTGGCTCAACTAAACATGTGTTTTATTATGTTAATCTAGTTGATCTGGCGAACGTAAACCTGATCCGGGTGACTAGGGTAATCAGTGTCAAGTCACTTTTTAAGAAACCTAAAAGAATCTTGACTTACATAAAAGATTAAGTCATAGTTACAAAACTCAGGTCTTAATGCATAGCAGTGTATCTAACGAGAATCTGTTTATAGGGTAGTGTGAGTCTAACGACAACACTATTAAATAGTTTGGTGAATCTAACGAGAAACCTTATGTGAGAAGAGTTGTTCAACATATCTAAATTGTTTTTAAAATGATCATGGCATGTGAACTGTTCCAAGTAGATGCAATGTTTTAATTATTATTATTTTGCTAAATAAATCAATTCATGTTTTTATTATTTTAGTTTTATTTAAATCGTGACAAACCCCCAAAATCCTAGAATTACACCTAGCTTAGTTCTTAGACATAGTCCCTGCGAATGATCCTGGTCTTACCTATTTATTATACTATGTACGAATGGGTCCACTGCCCGTGAGTGAGTGTGGCAGAGAAGATAACCTTGTACTTTATAAATTAAAAACTTTTCTGCACATCAAGTTTTTGACGCCGCTGCCGGGGACTATTAGGTTAGAATTTAGTTAGGTTAGGGTAATTTCTTTTGGTTAGTCTAGTTTAGGTGTTCATTTCATTTTCATTATTATAAAAATCCATAAAAATTCTAAAAATTTAAAAAATCCAAAAATATTATATTAATAAAAGAGAGAGATTGTTCCTCCAATCCATGATCCTGTTCTCCATTTTTTCTACCCAAACATACCAATCCTTATAAAGAAGTCGTGTAGATATTAGGGGAACACCCAAATATCTAACAGGAAGACTTCCTTCTTCAAACGACATTACTATTAAAATAGCTTGCTTCACATTATCAGCAACATTGCAGAAGAAGGCTGTACTCTTAGGCATGCTTGGCACCAAACCAGATATATCTTTGAAATCATTTAGAGCATTCATTATAGTTATTGCTGAATTGGTGTCTCCTCTTGCAAATAGGAAGAGATCATCTGCAAAACAAAGATTAATAATCTGCTTTTTCTCACAATTGTTGTGAAATCGAAAAATAGCAGTATTAGCTACACTAAATTGAAGAAGTAGCGTAAGAACTTCCATAAAAAAGATATGGAGATAGTGGGTCTCCCTGTCTTAACCCTCGTTGACCTTTAAAGTATCCATGAACATTCCCATTAATCACTAAGGAGAACATCCAATTAAAGAACTTCCATAACAAGTGTAAAAAGATATGGAGATAGTAACACATGTCATGATCCATTTAATCATTTTTGGATGAAACCCAAACCCATTTAAAGTAGCTTCAAGAAACTTCCAATCAACTATGTCGTATGCCTTTTGAATGTCTACCTTAGAAGCACATCTCGAGGGACCAACATCACGGTGGTAATTGTGCATCAACTCCTGTGTTAACAGTATATTATCTGAAATTCTACGAGCAGGAACAAAAGCTGATTGATTCGTTATTATCTTGCTAATGCATTTATATCTAGTACTACAGCAAGATATAGGGCGATAGTCAGTGATACACGAGGGTGTTGAGACCTTAGGGATAAGGGCAATGAGGGTATGGTTTACCTCTTGAAGAAGTTTAGCATTTCTGAAAAATTCATGGACAACACTACATACATCCTTACCTACTATATCACACGAACCTTTAAAAAACGTGGAAGTAAAGCCATCAGTACCAGGTGCTTTATTTTCCCTAATTGCAAACATAGCCATCCTAATCTCCACATCAGAAATACTATGTACCATATTCAAAGATTACTGATTGGATAGCTTTTTTGTGAACAGTCGAGATGAAGGAAATTGGCTTGTATACCCCTCTCGGCCAAGGAAATTTTCATAATGATTTACAAAGGATTTTGGAGCAGCTCCTCCATCATGCAATACCCCATTAGCATCACGGATAGCTTCAATCCTGCTCTTATGATTCTTGCTTTTAACTAAGTTATGAATGAGTGCTGAATTAGAATCACCCACTCCTAGCCATTCCAATTTTGCTTTCTGCTTAAGGAAGCATTCTTCATCAAGTTGAGCTGTTTGGAAGTCCCTTAGACATCACGCTTCTTTTTCTATAAGAAGCAAATTGGTTGGGTCCACGTCTATTTGAGCTTGAATTTTGTCTGGCCCACTCCTCAAATTCGTTACATTAACGTGAAGATTACCTTGCTTCTGAAGTAACCTATGAATAGCTTTTTTATAGGATTTGAGCATTTAACAAGCTTGAACATAAAATGTCTTGTAAAATCCATATTCCATGCATTTTCCACAGCTTCTACAAAACTGTTAGAAATATAATTTGTAGTAGTTGATTTGTATGTTAATAATGTTTTGTACTTATTTGTATTTCTAATAAGTATGGAAGGGGGACTAATGTAAATTGTATAGGAAGTATACAAAGCCCCCTCCATAGCTTTGAATTGTAACTTTGATCACATTCCATACTATCCAATCTTTCCACTCTCTCATTTTCTCTCTCGGCACATACACACAATAACACATACACAAACTCCATTAACACACACTAAAACACATAGTAAAGCTCAATTACATAATTACATTTAGTATCAGATCAAAATCAGTCAATCTGAACGATCCAGAATCAAAATATAAGCTGAATTTGTTCTTAAATTTGGTGTTTTTGAGCTGTTTTGTACTTGGGGTTTTACCGAGATCACTATTTGATCAATTTAAGCAAAATTAGTGTGTTTTTCTTCCAAGTTTGTTTACCGATCATCTAGGATTTTGATTAGCATCATTCTTGTATCAAATTTAGAGTCTAATTCAATCAGAAAGTAAGATTTGATCTAAGCTTGGCAAAAGCATAGATAAGTGGGTTTGAGTTCTGGTTGATTTTAGAGTTTAATTTGTTTAAGGATTTGTTCGCATATAGATTCTGAACATTTTGGTACAAATTTGAAGTTTTAATTTTTAATTTCTAATTTTGATTGAGAAGTTCATGGGAACTGTCAGATTTGGAAATGATCATGTTGCCTCGATTCTTGGTTATGAAGACATTGTCAAGAATGGAATTACCATAAAGAGAGTTTCCTACGTTGAAGGATTAGGTCACAATCTTTTTAGAGTTGGACAATTCTGTAACAATGATCTTCAAGTGCTTTTCAAGAGATATGAATGCAAAGTTCAAACCGTAGACGGGGTAGATATTCTCACTGGAACAAGGGACAATAATTTGTTCACCATTGATCTGAATAATGTTCCAACTCTAGACTCTGACATTTGCCTTCTTTTGAAAGCGTCTGCACAAAATTCATGGTTATGGCATCGTCGTTTGTCTCATCTTAACTTTCAAACTATCAACGCTTAGGTAGACAAACAACTTGTTGAAGGTCTTCCTGATTACAAGTACGAATCCGAACATGTTTGTCCAGCTTGTGCTATTGACAAGATGAATAAGGTCTCATAAACCTAAGAAACATGTTAGTACCGAAGGTGCTTTGCATCTTTTACATATGGATTTATGTGGACCAATGAAAGTTAGAAGCATTCATGGAAAGAGATACATTCTTGTGATTGTTGATGATTTTTCTCGTTACACTTGGGTTTTCTTTCTACATGCCAAAAGTGATGCTCCAAAGGAAATTATTGATTTCATCAAACAAACCCAAGTCAATCTTCAATCATCAGTTCGAATTGTTCGTTCTGACAATGGCACATAATTCAAGAATGCAACAATTGATTCTTTCTTTAAATCACAAGGCATTACTCATCAGTTTTCTGCTACAAGAACAACTCAGCAAAATGGAGTAGTTGAACGTTGAAATCGCACTCTTGTTGAAGCAACCAGAACAATGCTTGCCTATTCAAAGCTACCTCCAAATCATTGGGCTGAAGCTGTAGCTACTGCTTGTTTTATTCAGAATAGTTCAATTATCAACAAGAGATTTGATAAAACTCCATATGAGGTGATCTATAAGAGGAAACCCAACGTGAACTTCTTACACATTTTTGGATGTGTTTGTTATGTTCTCAATGATCGTGATAATTTGGGTAAATTTGAACCAAAAGGTGATGAGGCATATTTTATTTGTTATTTAAGAGAATCGATTGCATATCGTGTCTACAATCATCGGACGAAGAAGATAGCTGAGAGTATGAATGTTCGATTTGATGAATTATCTGGGATGGTTCTTGAACAAAACAGTTCAAGACCCGAACTTAACCGAACACAAGCTTCCGCAACAATAATAGCTACAAATGTCAAATCTCAAGAATGTCTGAACCCGCTTTAGAAACAAATGCAGTTTCTAGTACCATGAATACTTCTTCAGCACCAAATGGAGACGATGTGTCATCACCATCACTCAGTTCAGATATATCTTCACCATCATCTGAATCTCATCTTCATACTGCCACTTCTGAGTCACAAGGACCACATACTCATGTTTCACAAGTGACAAGTCCTGCAACTAACCCAGAAGTTTATGCCACTGAAGATTTTGTTGAACCTCTGGCAACTTCATTTGAGCAAATAACTGCACAACATACTCCGACGTTTGTTGATACTGAAGAATTAAATGATCCTCATGAACCTATTCCTCATTCAACCAAATGGACTAGATCTCATCCAATTTCTCAGATCATTGGCAATCCAGACTCAGGAATACAGACAAGATCAGCATCAGTGAATGAATGCATGTTGGTAAATTTCCTGAGTATAGTTGAGCCAAAAACAGTGAATGAAGCACTCAGTAGTCCAGATTGGCTGAAGGCTATGCAGGAAGAACTCAATCAATTTGAGAGGCTTCAAGTGTGGAGATTGGTTCCGAATCCTTACAAGAACAAAGAACCAATTAAAACAAAGTGGATCTTCAAGAAAACAAAGGATGATAACGGAGTTGTTGTCCGCAACAAAGCACGTTTGGTTGCAAAGGGATATTGTCAACAAGATGGAATCGATTATGATGAGACGTTTGCACCCGTTGCACGAATTGAAGCAATACGGATGTTTCTTGCCTATGCTGCTTACGAGAACTTTACTGTATATCAGATGGATGTCAAAACAGCATTTTTGAACGAAGTTCTCAAAGAAGAGGTCTATATTGAACAACCTGAAGGTTTTGTGAACTCTGACCATCCAGATTATGTCTACAGGTTAGATAAAGCCTTGTATGGTTTGAAACAAGCTCCTCGTGCATGGTATGACGCTCTCACTGCTTTTCTCTTGAAATCTGGATTTAATAAAGGTTCAATTGATACTACCTTGTTCATTAAAAGACAAGGTAGTGACATTATTTTAATCCAGATATATGTTGATGACATAATTTTTGGGTCGACTAACCCTAAGTATTGCAAGAATTTTTCTGCACTAATGATCAGCAAGTTTGAAATGAGTATGATGGGTAAATTAAACTTTTTCCTTGGTCTACAAGTCAAACAGTTGTCAAATGGTACATTTATTTGTCATAATAAGTATATTCTTGACATGTTGAAAAAGTTTGATATGATAAATTGTCAACCAATTGGAACACCCATGGAAACTCGAACAAAAATTCATGCTGATTTAAATGGTAAATCTTTTGATCAAAAGAAATATCGCGGTATGATAGGGTCACTCATGTATTTGACTGCTAGTCGCTCGGATATTATGTTTTCCACATGTATGTGTGCAAGGTACCAGGCCAATCCCAAAGAGAGTCATTTTCAGGCCGTCAAACGGATTTTCCGTTACCTTAAAGGAACAGTGAACCTTGGTTTGTGGTATCCAAAGGATACCGGCTTTCAATTAGTTGCATACTCGGATGCTGACCATGCAGGTTATAAGTTGGATAGAAAGAGCACTTCGGGAAGTGTACAATTTTTAGGGGATAGGTTGGTCAGTTGGTCTTCAAAGAAGCAGAATTGTGTATCTACATCTATTGCAGAAGGTGAATATGTTGTAATAGCTAGCTGTTTTTCACAAGTTCTATGGATGAAGACACAATTAACTGATTATGGATTTCAGTTTGACAGAAATCCCATATACTGTGACTCCAAGAGTGTCATTGATATATCCTGCAATCCAGTACAACATACTAAAACCAAGCATATAGATGTTCGGGACCATTTTATTAAAGATCATGTTGGCTGACATTTTCACTAAACCACCAGATGAACAAAGGTTCAATTTTCTTAAAACCAAACTTGGCATGCTTGATTTACAAACTTAAATGATTTCATGCTATGTATTCTATGTTCATTTTCTGTTTCAAACATTGATGTGTTTTGCTTGTTATTACATGCAATGTTTGAGGGGAGAAAAAGAGAAGAATGCATGATTTTAGGGGGAGTTTGTAAATTAATTTTTTTTTTGTATGCTTAATTCGAGGGGGAGTATGCAAATGCATGTAATTATATGTGTTTTATTATTGTTTATTATGTTGTGTTTATATTTACTTACATTTGTGTGTTTTTGTTCTAAAATCTGAAAATCAAATACAAAATTATAAAAGATAAAAAGACAAAAACATTTTATTTTTTTTAATTTTTAATTTTTTTTTCTGTTTTTGTAAAAAACCCATTTTTTTTTTGTGTGTTGATTGTTACTTAACCAAAAAGAATGAGCCCAATGTGTCCAAATATGTCAGAAAGCCCATCAGACTCAATCTGGGTTGACACGCGGGACGACCTAGATCCATGACCCGATTTTTTTTATTAAAAGGAAGAAGAAATGAGCGGGGCTCGTTTACTTCTTTTCAAATTCAAATCAAATATTTTATTTTCTCTCATCATCATACGATCACTTTTGCAGAAATTTATATCATTTGTTGATTAGTTTGGGATTAAATCTTTAAAGGGTTGTGTTTACTGAGTGATTCTAAGTCCATTTCATTTTCTTTGTTCTTCAGATCATCACGTTTTAAAGGTAGAAATCCTTGATTTTTATTTGCTTACAAACTGTTTGATTAAATGCATGAATGAACTGATCATGTTTGCTATGAGTTCTGTGATGTTTTGATGTGTTGTTTGATGAATTTAGTTGCATGTTTAGGCTGTATAAGTGTTGTTTGTCATAATAATCTGCTTTGTTTTTCATCAGAATGAAATTTCTGGGTTGGATTTGATGGTTTGGGTAAATTCTGGAAATGGGTTTGAATTTGTTCTATGTGCCGAGGTGTTTGCTCGGCAATTAATACAAGTGTCAACGGTCATCTTCAAACCTTCATGATTTCTGGGCTTAAAATTATCTATCTTTTCTAACGGATGCCGAGATATTTGCTCGACAAACAAGTGTTTTCACAAATTTCTTTCAAGTATTTTTCAACCATATGCAGAGCTCTTTGCTCGGCATACTTTAAAAAAAAGAGTTAAACCTGACCCTCAAAACTTTCACAAGGAATGAATCGCATAATTGCCATTTGCTGAGGTGTTTGCTCGGCAAACCATTGATTTCTCACTACCCATTCAAAGGATTTTAAATGAATGCAGAGCTTTGACCTCGACTTCTTCCAGTGTTTCATGAAAAGTTTTCCAAAGTACCAAAGTCCTCATTTGCAGAGCATTTTGCTCGGCAAATCAATATAAATCTTTTTCGAAATACATTGTTTACAGATCTTTGTAATTGAATTCTTTCATGAGATCCTCTAGAAATAATTTTCATAAGTTTTTCTTGAATAAAGATGTTTGCAGAGCTTTAAGCTCGGCAGACAACACATTTCACATGCAAAATTTTCTAAGTCATTTTAAACCATTTGCAAAGCAATATGCTCGGCAAATCACAAGTTTCCTTGAAAAAGTTTCTAAGTTACATTTTCCAATTTATACTTTTTGCATAGCTTTTTGCTCGGCAAACAGTTAAAATCTCTTCAAAATGACTTGAAATGATCCTTTATCAATTGGCAACATTCTTGTTGTTTAATCAAAGGATTTTTTATATATATTCAAAATGAAGTACAATCTATTTGTTCTATACGCCGAGGTATTTACTCGACATATCATAGACTTCACAAACATTTCTTCTGTTTACCGAAGTTTAAGCTCAGCAAATGTTACAAGTTGCATAAAAGGTTTTCCAAAACCATTTTTCATACTTGTAATTTTTCTGGACAAAAATTTTCTTTTATACTATTTGTTGAGCAGTAAGCTCGGCAAACACCTCATTTTTGCCAAATTTGCTTTATTGTCCAAAATTCTTGTCTATGTCTTGATTAATGTACATGTGCTATATGTGAGTCCATTTATAGTTTTCATGAGTATTAGGGTAAGAAGCAAGGTATTGAACGCCTTTGTGTACTACCTTTGCTATCTTAGCATTAAATACTTATGTGATTCTATAAATTGTAATGATTTCTTATATATATTAGGGTGAGAAGCAATGTATTGAACGCCTTTGTGTACTACCTTTGTTGTCGCATACTTAATATATGTACGAAACATTGTGTTTGTGAAAATAGTGTGTCTAATTTGATTATCATGTGTATATTTCTTTATGTGATGTCTAAAGTTGTTTTTCTGGTCAAAATTTTGTCAAATTGATTTCATTTCAGGTTCTTCTTAAAATTTCATAAAAAGATGTCTATATATGAAGAAGCTCTATGAAGATGCAAGCTAATCAAGCTTTGCGCATTCCATTTGCATCAAAGTTCCCGATCATAACTGAAATTCTGAATCACCATCTACTCAATATAGCTCTCACTAGTGGAGCTATAGTTCCAGAGAAGTACGTCTTCGACTTATGGGAATCTGTAGTGTACACAAAGGCAGACAAAAGAAAGAAGTCTAAAGACTACTTCCAATATACATTGGAATCTGAAGGAAAATATTATCTATGTAAATGCAATCTGGAACAGTTCAGATCCATCCTAGGGTTTCATGAAGAAGAAGATTATGAAGAACTGCCATCTATTAAAGAAATGATGGTTGCTACTCTAAGCCCTTGGATATGAAGGGGAATTGGGATCTCTAAGAGAATGAATGTTGCTACTCTCTGACACACCATGTATAATGTTTTAAATACATGCTTGATGCCCTCCCAGAAAGGAATTGATGCCATGACACGACATTCTTTGTCACTTTATTATGCTGTCACTCATAACGTTCAATGTGATTATGCAAAGATAGTCTGGGAGAAAATGGCCCAAAAGGCAAAGATGGGCAAGAAAGAAAGTATATCCCATACATCAGATTCTTCACGTTGTTGATTGAAGATGTTCTTGAGTCTACTGATGTAATCCCCAAGTTAGATGACTCTTTCAAATGCGTCATTGCCATGTATAAGTCCAACCTCAGAGGAACAAGAAGTGAACTTGCAAAACCATTCCCTATTCCACCATTTTTACTTAATCTTGTACCGGCTAACAGCCCCATCTTAGGACATATAGAGAGTGGTTAGACACAGTTCTGGGGTCTAAAAGCCGACAGACTCCTACCCCAACTGTGCATAGGTCGCCAAGTGAGGGTCCTAGGTTATCTAAATGAAAAAGTGGGGATAGAGGTGAGGGGATTGTTGAGCAACTAAGGAGGAAAGCTAGACGAGTATCATTTGAAACTCCGATCACACCAATTTCTTCTTCTCAAACAACACCGCCACCATCACAATCAACACCATCTATTCCTACAACACCTTCTACACCACTTCCTTCTATTTCTTCACCGATTCAACCAATTCTTTCTCCACCACAAATATCTACAATTCTTGAAACCACATCAACCATTCCCGCTCCCATCCCTGGGAGAACATTGAAAATGAAAGCCCGAAGGATCAAATCTAAGTCTGGGTTGTTGAAACTTACAAAGAAGAAGCACAAGAAAAGACACTCTGCTTCATCTTCCAACTTGCAAAGAGATGAGGGTACACTTAATATTGATCAATCTTTTGGTACCTTGACAGACTTTGATGATGATCATATCACAGAAACTATTGCAAGTGTGATATCCGATGTTATTTCTGAGGATCTGGGCACTGGAGATGAGGTTGTGCCGGAGATACAAGGAAGGAATGAGGGAGGAGTTGAAAATACCAGAGAGGTTGAGAGGTGCGGGCTAGGACAAGGTCGTAAAGAAAACGTTTGCCATCCAATAGTTGAAACCAATGAGTCTAGCCGGGATGACAACCCTAGGGTAGAAGTCGAGAGCTCCCCACTCTTGCATGCACAAACATCTCCCAACCATTCTGACTCCTCACAACAGGAGTTAGTCTCAGATATGCACGGGGAACAACCACGTTCACCACACTCTCCTCATTTGGAGGATGAGAGTGTTGAAATAAGAGAGGACCAGCCCCACCTCTCTCCTTCATTTCGTGCACTAGAGTGTGGTTCTCCTAGGGACACGAACCATCAAGCTCAGTTTTGTACTGATGCCGGAACAAGCAGAGAGGGACCTACTGTGTGTGACCCTCTAGGACAGCTTGGAAGTCCTGCCTTAGCTAACATTATGCCAGCTTTAGCCGCAGGCAACAGCTCTCACAATGAGACTGAGAGACAGTATGAACGCCAAGGTGACACTGCTGTTTCTCGGGATCAAACTGAGACTGTATCAACGGGCATTCTCGATGACCCCGGTGTTGTTAGAGGTGTTACCCAACAACAAGTCCCGGACAGTGATTTATCACAGTCTAGGACACCCCTTGATTCTGGTTGTGAAGCCATTGAATCTCGAACTGCTGGTGAGGGTTTATCCCAGGGATCTGCAGGAAATCCTGAAATAGCTTCTGTTGGTTTAGGTCACACCACCAGTGTGCCAACAACTTCTGGGTTGGTTCCACCATCTATTTAAACACCAACACCACTTCAAACAACAACAACACCCCAACAAACTTCATCAACCTCAACACAACAAGACAAAGAAAATACATGCAAACATTTACTACATATCTTCAGGGATGAAGGTGACAACATTAATCTGATTGATAGGGGGTGTTGAATGCTCTGGAGTTGAGAGAAAGAGAAATGGAGCATGCAAGTGAAGTTGAAGCTTTGAAAGAGCAAGTACTATTTTAGAAGGCTGAATATGATGCCAAACTTGCTGCTTTTGAGCTCAAGTTAATTGCTCTTGAGTCTTGACGACCGGCCTCGACTTCTTCAAGACGGGATGATCCTGATTCCGGTGATCACCCCGAGGGGAAGAACCAAGGAGATGGTCAAGCTGATGTAGAGGCAAGAGTTAAAGAAAGGAATGTAGATGTGGAGATGGGGGGAAAGGGTTGAAGGTGGAAATTTTGATGGAGGTGAGAATGATCAAGCTGAGATTGATAGATTAGCTGAGTGTAGGGCTAGATCAGATGAAATGTGGAAAGGACTGGGTTTGAATGTTGAGGAAATTGAAAGTGCTGAACAAAGAGAAGAAATAAGGAAGAGGTTAGAAGAGGTGTTTGGAATAGGAGAGATAGAAGGATAGGAGGAAGATAATGAGTTTGTTGATGAAGATGTAGTTGATGAGGGTATAATAGAATTTGCTGACGGAGAGGCTGACGCAGAAGCTATTAAAGACAACATTGTGTTGAATGTTCCAGAATTTGTGGAGACTCATAAATCAACTGAAGAACCAGTGTTTGAAGAATTTGCTGATCTTGATTATTTTACCACTGATACTTCAAGAAGGAATGAAGCTGAAGAGTCTACAATTCCAACTGTGTCTACTCCTAAGCAATACACTTTCAATGATTTTGAAGAGTTTGATGAGCTAAGAAAAACTCCAGATGCTGTCTCTCAAGATTTCAAGAAGTCTACATTTAAACAAGTGTTAAGAGAAGCCATCATTTCTGAAGAAGAACCACTTCCCAACTACTTCCCCACAGAACTAACAGAAGAACAATGGAACTTCGTAAATAGGGGGTACTTCCTCAGAGATCAAGCTAGAATGGTTGCGCTTGGTATTAAGCCAAAGCAAGCTGCAATCAAATCAAGATTCTTGGAAGAAAAAGCATTTCCAATCTTCTGCGGAGCCACTAAAGTTGTCAAAGTGGGAAGACCAGAATTTGTTGCTATGTACAAGTTTAAGGATCCCTAACAAGTTGAAGAATACAGATCTCTCCTTAAACTTGCCGATAGCTACAATCCAAGTATTCATGAAGATTAGAGGAAGTACATGATAGTGGTGCTAGTCAGAGTGATCTTGATAAGGAAGACTCATATCTCAATACCTTGTTTTCATGTCAAAAGAGAGAATTGCTTGATTTATCGATTCAATGAAGCTCATTTCAAACTGCTGCCGGTTGATGACTTGATTTTCCTTTACAACCACTACGTGAATGCTATTCAAAGATATCATGAAGATCTAATTGCCTTTGATGCAGTGAAAAGGTACATGTCTAGCGTCATTCAACATGCATCATTGGAAGATTTACATATTGGGTTTGACTTGGTTAAGAGGAAGATTAATGTCCCATATCCAGATCAAAGTCTTTACACATAAGACATAGAAAGATTGAATATTAGTCATGTTCTCGAAAAACCAACACTTGGTGTAGTATTTCTTAACAGTAGGAAGAAGAAGATCTTTCTTAAAACGTGCGACCTTGCTTCTTACTCTGATGGAGCCCTTGAATTCTGTAAGAATGTGTTGTCTTGCTTATCCAAAGATGAAGATTCAGATCAAAAGAAAGCTTTACTTGATAAAGTAATCAACAAGATTGATAAAAGGTTGGGTTTCAGAGAGAGTATTAGAATGTTAAGGGAAGCGAAAAATGTTAAGAAATCCAAGTACATCGAGAGGTGAAGAGGAGGATGCTGGATCAAGTATGAACCTAGCAATGTATTGGTACCACACAACATTCCTCCTAGAAACTATGAACCTAACATGGGTGTCCCCGAAGATAAACTTGAAGGTGAAAACTGGTTCTGGCATCCACATGAGAAAAGACCAAGGAATCGAGCTTAAAGACTATTGAATCTGGTATACATTTTTGACAAATCACTACTAAAGGGAGATTGTTAGAAACATTTTTGACCAATGTATATTTTATAGGAAGTATATAAAGCCCCCTCCATAGCTTTGAATTGTAACTTTGATCACATTTCATACTATCCAATCTTTCCACTCTCTCACTTTCTCTCTCGGCACATACACACACTAACACATACACAAACTCGATAAACACACACTAAAACACATAGTAAAGCTCAATTACATACATTACAAAAACCTTGTTTATGGATAAGAAAATTAGTAAATTTAAAGGTTTTTGGTCAGCACCTTGAAATAGAGGGAAATTTCAAGATGCAAGGAGAATGATCTGAAACCCAGTAAGGCTGAAAGAGAGCACAAGCAGATGGAAACTCCTCTATAAAGCTGATATTACCCATAACCCGGTCAATCTTCTTGAATATACCCAAATCCCTTTTTCGGCTTTTGATTCCACGTAAAATGTAGCCCCGAATTGTTTATATTAAAAACCTCAATCTGTGCCACACACTCTTTAAAATCTTGCATGCTCCTATTAATGTATGAGGAGCCATGAAGACTGTCTTCTAGATTAAGAGTTGAGTTGAAGTCCCCCAACATAGCCCATGGTTTATCATGAACGAATGCCTTGTGGTGACACAGATTTTGCCACAGAATTCTCCTATTCTTATAATAATTATCAGTATAGACAAACGAACAGAATAGAGATTTTTTATCCTCTTTAAAGATAATATAAGTATGTATAACCTGATTAGTATGTGACAATACCATGACATCAACAACGTCTGTATTCCATCCAATGATAATACGAGTTCCCTTAGTACATAAGTTACCATTCGATGTCCAATCCCATGTTCGGCAAATTTTCTTACACACATTAAAAAGATTCGACACATCCATATGAGATTTCATAATTGCACAAATATTAAGATAGTTTTCAGAGACTACCTGGCGAACCTCCTTTTGTTTTAGAGGGCAGTTCAACCCTCTAATATTCCAAGAGGCTAAACTACCCAATAATACCATCTCCACCGGGAGTGCTTGCCCCCTTAGATTTGTTTGGTACTTTAAAATCATAGTTCATGAATTCTGTAGTCTCGGTAACTATTTCTTCAACCTCACTATAATCTGAATCATCATCGGTTTGGTTAGAGGTATGTTTATGTTATACAGCTTCATCAACTCATTCCAATACAGGTTCGTTTGCACCTGTACCATAATCACTTAACACATCATATGAGTTCTTTGTAGTAACAGGTGTAGATGAACTCGTACCCTTAGAATTTCCTTTAGGTTTTACCACTGGCCTATAGATGACCTTAGTTTTCTGTTGCTTGGCAGGAAATAATTGTTTCGCTTTGTTTTTTTTATTGTGCACAAGTTGGAACCCATCACTATCCATTTTCGGTGTAGTTTTTTCAACAACTTTAATAGCTTTTGGGCATTGCGAATCTGAATGGCCAAATATACTACACATTGAGCATCTTGGAGGTTTCCATTCTTACTTAACTTTAACAGTTTCCCTCGTGTATCCCTCCCCTTCTAGTTTTGGGATAGCTACGACTATTTTTTCCTTAAATTCATTCACAGCATTCAACTCAACCAAAGCGCTTGCAAAGCTATTTCGACCCCAAGACTCAATACACATATCAGTAGTATATGTATCCAGTTTTTTAGGTTCTTCCAGCTTAGAAATTAACATGCTTAGTCCATCATCCGTGTAAGCCACCATAGGAACATCATGGAGCTTAACCCATACCAGTATACTTTTTAGATCAGTTTTTTGCAAGTTCACATTAGGTGACCACACATTAAGAATTATAGGAGAATTGCGAATCAGCCATGGTCCATTCTCAAGCACAAAATCCATACCTGCCTTAGACCAAAATTTAAAGAAGTAAAAACCATGTGCATTCATCATCACGCGTGATAAACCATGTTTGACCCAAGCATTCTTAACAAAATTTTCAACAACCGGGAATTCAGTCCTTTTGCCAAAGAAGTAACCATATAATGTATTATCATAGCGGGAACATACTTCTTTCAACGACTCCATAAGCAACACAACATCCACATCGTCAACCTGAACCAATCATTCCAACTTCCTCAGATTAATTTTCTGTTTTTCCTGATTATCTCCTTAGACACTCGCGGCATAAGAATCTTTCTTTTTTGGAACCCCATCAGTTGGTTTTTCCTTATCATCATTCATCCCACTCGATGGAGTAGCAACCCCATCAGCTAGTTTTTCCTCATGCACATGTTGTTCAATAGGAACGTCAGCATGTTCAGAACTTGGAGATGCATTTGATTTCTCTTCTTGCCCATCCTTTATGTTCACATTCAGATTATCATCCTTGGATTGAGAGTCAGCACCTGATGTTGCGTTATTATTATTGCTTGTCTTATCACCTGACCCCAATGTTCCTTGTTTTGCATCTGTCGGACCCCTATTAGGGTTTTTCAAAATCGTCCTCTTTGGAAGATGCGATTTTCCATCAATATTTTTGATCCAAGAAGCTAGGCCACCACCAGGATTAGTAGCCTTAGCTTTATTCGATCCCTCCATAACAATCAAACCATGCAGACTTACGTTCAAGGTCAGCGAAAAAAGAAAAACTCTATGAAGAACAAAACGAGTAAAAACCCTAACCCTAAAAGACAAACCCTAAATCCACCCGCCTCTTAAACAATTAGTAACCCAGGTTAATTCAAAGATTACTGTTAGGTCGAAAATCGACTAAGTATAATTTGTTCAAAATATTTGAGGCTCAGTGAAGAAAGCTTGCTCAGGATTCTGAAGTCATTCAGAATATAGCTCACTGAAGCTTCACTTCAGATTCAGAATCAACCAACACTAAAGACGTTAAGACGAAAGTCAAAAACTGAAGACTGAAGAAGAAGATCATCTCAGAAGCAGAGCTCAGAGAAGATCTTACCTGAAGTTGAATCTGAAGAGGCTCAGTGAAAAAGTACTTACAACACTTTTTCATTGATTACGAGGAAAGTCTTTTTGCAGCTTTAACTACCTTTCTTCGGTTAATTACTATCAACCTGGGATTGGGAAAGTTTTAGCAAAAGGTTGGGAATAAAGTATGTCAAGTCACATCAAAGAAACTTAAATACTTTACCTTAAACAAGCGTGTTATGGATTTGTCCCAACAAATCCATCCAACCATATTTTGTACGGCATACTGCCATGTCATCAGGACATGTTTGCCTATAAATATAAGACTTCTCACACTTGCAATATTGCTTGGAACTTTGGCAATTGCAACGTGTGATATTACTCTAAGTATTCTTACGAGTAATTCCTCGTAGCATAGATCATTTGTATTTCTGGGGTTGTTTAGATATTTTCACAAGTGTGATTATCTTTGTTCCGCAACAACTCTTGTATTTTCTTTATAGCAATCGATAAAATACATTGAAAAGTACATCTCGACTCATTGCCATAATACTTGATTATATTTAGTAATTTATATAGTTTCAAGCAATCATACTTTATTACTCTTATCCATTATCTGGATCGTAATTCTAACTAGTCATATCTAGTTTCGATTTCCTTGCCAGTCGGGTTTCTTGATATAACTTGTGATTATTATTGTTTAACCTTATATCTTGTTATATCTTGATATCTTGTACATCTTGTTAGGTGGACTTACATTTGGTATCAGAGCCTCCCAGGTTAAATCATTAAGTTGTTATACCTGTTTTGATCCTACAAGATGTCTGGAACCAAACAACCGAACGCTAACCCAAATGCCAATATGAATCAAAATCCACCACCTCCACCACCAGTTCAACCCAGTGTTCATGTTCACTTTCCAAACAATCCGGTACCTAAATTTAATGGAAATAGTGACACATTCATTACTTGGAAGGCATGCATGCTCAAGTACATCGCTGGTGTTGAAAGACACTTGACCACCATTCTTGTTGAAGGTTCTTATGTTCCCATGCATGCATCAACTGAAGTCTTTAATCAAGATGGGACTCCTAGGTTAACACCCAAAGAAAAAAGATCATTGGTCGGAAGAAGATCATCGTTTGGCTGACCTAGAAAGTTTGAAACCCACTCTTGTTTTACTTGATAATTCTAAGTTGAAGGAACAAAGGAAACCGTCACAACAAGAAAAGTGTCTTTGAATAAAAAATATGAAACATTTTTTGCATTACCAAATGAGTCTTTAACTGAAACATATCTTAGGTTTACAATTTTAGTCAATCAATTAAAAGCTCTTGGTGTCACAAAAGACAAAGAAATTTTGCTCGAAAAATTTTGTGATATTTTGCCTTCAAATGGGAAAATTTGATCATGGTGTTAAGACAAGGCAACACCCTTCACAGCCACACTCTGGCCTCTCTGTATGGTGCATTTAGATTAACTGAGGAAAACAAAGCAGAGAGAGCTGTGGCTGAGCAAGATGCAAAGAATCATTCATCTACCAAGTCAGCTCTGGTTCATTATTCTGAACCTCAAGATAAAGCCAAGTACAAGAAGCTTCCTCATCACAACCTTCCTCATCACACACTGCCCCTAACCACTCTATCTTTCAGAAGCCAAATAATGGGTACAAAGCCAAGTACAAGAAGCTGAAAGCCCACATGGCAATGATGGCACAAGAAGAATCCAACAAGAATAGCTGTATGGTAGCAGACACTGAAAAATGGGAGGATTCTGACGAGTCATCTGATGATGAAGAAGAAGTAAGGGATATGTGTTTCATGGCTCGTGAAGATCAAAGTCATGTTGTTAAGTCTGATGTGGAATCTGGTCGTTGGGTGGATATTATCATGAAAAAGGTTAGTGAATTTGGTTTTGAGAATGATGAAGGACTAAAACTGGATCTTTTAGTTCGAATTGAGGCTGACATATCATATGTTGAGACTGTGCGATCAGAAAGTATTAAAAATTTTGAAATAAACTCTTCTGAACTGAACGCCAGTCAGGCCAGATTGAAAGAACTAAAAGATGTTCAGTTGACCTTGAAAAGTTATTAGTTAATGGTTTCAAAATTAGAATTGGAAAAGGAAGAACTAAAAATCATTTTAGAAAAAGAACAAAAAATAATAAAATCTTGGATGAAATCGCCTTTTCCAGAAGCTGCCATAAAGAAAACTTTTGAGAACCAAAGAATCGCCTATGGCACTGGTGATCTTCATCTTGCTTCTGTAATAACTGATCTTGATGCTCTTCCAAAAGAAATGAGACCAGAAATTGTTTTTAAAGATCTTGGAAAATTAAAACTGATAACTGATCAAGCCCAGGAACAACCTAAGAGTAAATCTGAAGCATGTCAGACCAATGCTTCAGATAAGAAGGCTAAATCCAAGAAGCCTTCCCCTCAATCTTCAAACCAGGTTTCCAAGAACCAGAAAAAGAAGAAGAATGTCATCCCTGCTGAGCCTTCTACCTCAGATTCTGGTAGAGCTCAGGTGTCTAATCAAGAATCTATTTTGTTAAGGATTGAAAGTCAATTTCAAAATTTGGCTAGACAAGTGCAAAGCTGTAATGCACGATTAAAAAATGTTGAAAGCACTCCCCAAAATCCCAAACAAAACCCAAAACCTTTTTCAAAGAAAGTTAAACAAGAAAAGCAAAAATCTGAGAAGGAAAAGGTTTCTGAAGTCGTTAAACCAACTATTTTTGTGTCATCAGAAATTATGACTGAAATTCCCTTTGATCCATCAAATCTGAGGCTGTTCAGGGAAAGTCCAATGAACCCATCAAAAGATGGGTTCCTAAAAAGAACTAATCTTTGTGTATGTGCAGGGTGACCGCAAAAAGAACACTTGGTTTCTTGACAGTGCTGCTGGCAGAACCATGACTGGTCACAAATCCCTGCTAGAGGAATATAGGGTGCAAGAGGGGCCCTCAATAACTTTTGGTAATGACGATCATGGACATACTGAAGGATATGGTGTTGTGAATAACGGTCAGGTCAAATTCACAAAAGTTACATATGTGAATGGTCTGAAATATAACCTAATCAGTGTCAGCCAGCTTTGTGATGATGGCTTTAAGGTTTTATTTGATATTTCACAAGGCACCATATTCAACAGAGATTGGAAGGTAGTAATGATTGTTCCCAGAAAAGGAAACATTTATGTAGTAGATATGAACAGTGCTACTTCTGAACAATGTTTCTATACAAAGGCTGATGAGGACACCAATTGGTTGTGGCACAAAAGGTTATCCCATCTCAATTTCAAAAATATAAATAAGTTGTCAAGAAAACAACTTGCTGATGGGATACCAGCCATGTCTTTCAATAAAGACAAGCCATGTCCAGGGTGTGAAATGGGAAAGAAGAAAAGAGCATCTTTCAAGACCAAGCAAAATTTCAGCATCACTGAACCACTTCAGATGCTACACATGGATCTCTTTGGTCCTGTGAATGTTCAGACAAGAGCGGGGAAGAAGTACACTCTGGTTGTAGTTGATGAATATTCAAGATACTGTTGGGTAATCTTCCTCAGAAATAAAAGTGAAGCTGCTGCTGAAATTATTGCCCTCATCAAACAAATTGAACTCAAGCACAAGCGAAAAGTACGTCAGCTCAGAAGTGACAATGGCACTGAATTCAGAAATTCCACTTTGGAAACCTTCTGATTGAACTTCTCCAAAATGGTGTTGTAGAGAGAAAGAATCGAACACTGATTAAAGCTGCCAGAAGTATGTTGAATGAGTCAGGTCTTCCAAAATGTTTTTGGGCTGAAGCTGTTGCAACTGCTTGCTACACTTAGAATCGTTCCATTTATGTCAAAAGACATAAGAAGACTGCCTATGAAGTACTCAGAAATAGAAAGCCTAATATTGGATATTTTCATGTTTTTGGATGTCCAGTATACATTCTGAATGATTCCAACAAATTGGGCAAATTTGATGCCAAAGCTGATGAAGGTTACTTCCTAGGTTATTCAACAATTCGCAAGGCCTTTAGAGTCTATAACAAAAGACTTGAAAAGGTTGATGAGTCAGTTCATGTTACCTTTGATGAATCAAATTCTGCAATCTTTAATAAACCAGTCTCTGAACCACCTTCAGAAAGTCCTTTCAGTTTCGGTGATTCTGATCAAAAAGACAGACCAGATCAGTCACCTGAACATGTTTCTGTTCAATCCAGATCAGAACCAACTACAAATCAGCAAAGTAACATTCCATTTTATCCTTCAGTCACATTCAAACTACCTACTGAATTGACTATTGGATCAGATGTGCGTGCTACTCCTCAGATATCAGTATCCCCTGAAATACCTCAGAACGAAGAATTTCATGATGCAAATCATGATTTACAAGATGATGAAGATGATTCTGATCCATCTTCTGAAGTAGGACAGAGGAGTTCTTGCACTGATGTCATTGTTCATCCTGGTCATTACTCTAAATGGACTCGCTCACATCCAATTGATCAAGTGATTGGCGATCCAAGTAGAGGGGTTCAGACCAGAAGAGCCACTAGCGATCAATGCTTATATGTCAGCTTCTTGTCACTGATAGAACCGAAGGACGAGGCTTTGAAAGAACCAAGTTGGGTTGAAGCCATGCAAGAAGAGCTCAACCAATTTGAAAGGAACAATGTTTGGGAGCTTGTTCCATGTCCCCCCAATCTGAAGAAAGAACCAATTGGGACAAGATGGGTCTTTCGAAACAAGGTAGATGAAGATGGCCATGTAATCAGAAACAAGGCCAGACTTTTGATGAGACTTTTGCACCAGTGGCAAGACTAGAAGCTATCAGAATATTCTTAGCATTTGCAGCTCATCATGAGTTCAAGGTCTACCAAATGGATGTCAAAAGTGCATTCCTGAATGGAGAGCTAGAAGAAGTTGTGTATGTGTATCAACCTCCAGGGTTTGAAAGCAAAGAAAGATCTCACTAGGTGTATCGACTAAACAAAGCATTGTATGGTCTGAGACAAGCACCTAGAGCCTGGTATGATACTCTAACTCGACATCTTTTAGATAATGGTTTTCGTAGAGGTGCTATAGATAACACTTTATTCATCTTGCATGAGAAAAGTGATATCTTACTTGTACAAATATATGTTGATGATATTGTGTTTGGGTCTACAAATGAAAAATTGTGTGACAAGTTTTCAAAAATTATGTTTTCTGAGTATGAAATGAGTATGATGGGTGAATTGACATATTTTCTAGGTCTTCAAGTAAAACAAACTAGTGATGGTATTTTTATTAATCAAGAAAAATATGTCAAAGATTTATTGAAGAAATATCAATTTGATTCAGTCTCATCTAAAGATACTCCAATTTCTGCACCATTAACTTTGGACTCAGATCCTAATGGAAAACCTGTCGATCCCACAAAGTATCGTGGTATGGTGGGATCATTAATGTATTTAACTGCAAGTAGACCAGACATAATTTTTGCAACATGTCTTTGTGCACGATTTCAATCTGATCCCAGAGAAGCACACCAGAATGCAGTTTAAAGAGTTTTTCGATACCTGAAAGGTGTCCCCAGACTAGGTCTTTGGTATCCCAAAGGCTCAAGTCTAGATCTCATGGGCTATTTAGATTCTGATCATGCAGGTTGTAAGATAGATAGGAAAAGTACCACAGGTGGATGTCATTTTCTTGGTGGCAAATTAGTTAGTTGGACAAGCAAGAAGCAGACTGCAGTATCATTATCAACTGCTGAGGCTGAGTACATTTCTGCTGCAAGTTGTTGTGCTCAGATTTTATGGATGAAAAATCAACTAACTGATTATGGTGTTAAGTACACAAGAATGCCAATATTTTGTGATAACACAAGTGCCATTGCAATATCTCACAATCCTGTCATGCACTCTAAAACCAAGCATATTGATCTCAGGTACCATTTCATTCGTGATCATATTTTAAAAGGTGACATTGAAATTCATTTCATTCCCACTGATAAACAACTGGCTGATGTGTTTACAAAACCTTTAGATGTCAAAACTTTTAAACATCTCATCAATGAGTTAGGAATGCTAAATCCTGTGTAGCATTTCAGGGGGAATAGACAAAAAATGTTTTTACAAGAAATAGAAATTTCTTTTTTTTTGAGGGAGAATTTTTGCCTCAGAAAACACTTTGTCTGAAAGGTTTCAGAAATTGAAGGACTTCAGAATTTCTAGAATATGAGAAGGTTCAGATTGCACTTCCTTAACTTCTCTCAGAACTTTAAATTATTCAAATCTGAAGTTCATCAAAACCTTTTATTATACAATGGATACCTAGCTGGCAAGTGGACACGTGATTTTTACTGTTCCATGATACCTTTTTGCTGACGTGTCATACTACTTGCGCCGTAAAGAAAAATGATAATTGCTTTTGCATTAAAAATGGTTGAATTTTTCTTGAAATAGTGGGGTCATGGCCGTTGTTGCATTTAATGCGGACGTGTCGCCGAAAATTATTTCGGACTTCAAACCCGATCAAAATTACCATCAATAAAATATCATTATATTTTATTGGGTTTGAATTCCAAAATCTTTTTATTTACTTTCAACGGAAAATCCTTTGAATTTCTTTGAAAATATATATACCTTTTTCCAGGATCATTCCTTCATTTACTTAATTTTTCATTTACTCCCAATCATATCTCTCTCTCATTCTCTCAAACATTCATTTCATTCTCTCAAGTATTCAACATTCATTTCATCTTCTTTCATAACTTCAAACCCTAATATTTCTTAACACATTTTCATCTCCTTTCTTTCTTTTATTCATTACATTTTATCTCCTTTTTTTTTTTAAAATGGCTTCTTCATCAACCGTTAAAGAACCTAAAACACTCATCGCTTTTGAATATTCTCCACCTAAATCTGCTGTTAAGCCCAACTCTCAATGGCCAAAAGACTTTGAATCTAAAACCATTCGGTTTAACATGAACAATTTTAAGCCAGCCCTAAATGCCAAATCTGAAGGGCTTCTGGGCAGATTAAACGCGTTTCTTCAATGTTGTCCCATTTCGTACGCTCTAACTGCTGACCCAGAGCATTTATATCATCGATATTTACTGGAGTTTTGGTATACGGCCGAAGTTGCCAAAGATGAGAAGTCGATAGTCTTCACGTTGAAGGAAGGTACGGTGAAGTGCGTATTGACGCTTGACGGTTTCAGGGAGGCGCTCAGGCTGAACTATTTGCCTCCCAACACCCCATATACGAAAAGACAAGACGGGGTTAACTTCAGGGAAGTTTTGCTGGTTACTGGCCACAATCAGATCGTTGATGATGATGGCAACCTGAAGACGTCTGGCCACATCTTCATTGCTGGTTTCAAGGGGTGCTGGAGATACTTTTGGACACAAATTGTAGAGTGTCTTGGAGGGAACAGTGGAGGACTGGATCAAATTTCGTTGATCCAAGTTGAGTTGGGCTACTATTTGTGGCACGGGATGAAGGTAGATTTTGCTGAGATGCTGTTTGCTCAGCTGTTGACTAAGTTGAAAGGGAAGAGGAGCATCCATATTGCCTTCCCCAGATTTTTAAGTACTTGTTTTTTGGCGATTCTGGGAGAAGGATACACTGACATCCTTCAGGAGAGCTCTCAGACCGAATTTCGCAAGGACCTCTCCAAGTTAACCGAGTCTAAGGACGAACCTGAACTGTCCCCTACTATGCTTCAGGTACTTAGTAACAACATTAAAACTGACACAACACGACCTGCTGGCTCAGAAAGATCACTGGGCGGGTCACAAAAGAATGTGAGACCCACCAGTCGATCTAGTGGCAATCTGTCACACTTGTTTAAACCCAAAACAAGTTCTACCCTGCCACCTTCATCTTCCACTGACCAACCTAAGGATCTCCCAAAAGATTCCTCAGGATCTCCAAAGGGTTTATTAAAACTGCGTCCTTTTAGGCCATCCTTACAACCCAAGGATATTAGTACCCAAGCTCAGCCTTCTGAAATCTCAAGACAGGTTTCAGAAGAAGGTCAAATGGGAAACCTACAAGCAGCCATCTCCAAAACTTCTTTAAGAGGAGATGGTGAAGATATTTGTGTGTCAGCCCAACACACAGTAGAAGTTGTGTCTGCACATGCACTTCCTGTAAATTCACAAATCTTACACTCTTTGCTTGCACAAACTTTTGATGTTTCTTAGGTGATACCCAGAGGAATGGAGGTTTATAAATCTACGGCCAATAAAGAGACTCTTGGATCCAGCACAAGAGTTACTGAGGCACAACTGGTATCGACTGAAGCAGTCCCATCTTTGACCAGTGACGATGCACCTGCTGAAGCAGCTGCTGAACTGGGTGCTAGCCTGGATTCTAGGAATCAAGACCAGAGCATATCTGACCAGAATGTAAATGTCTGGGATGACGATGAGCTTCCTGAGGGAAACCTCGAGGATTTTGTTTTTGATGAAGAATTGTTGAGGGAGAATCTTTCAGATTCTGAGCCAACCCTCACTCATTTTGAAGAACCTGCATTACCATCTCTTTCACAACAACAACAACAACAACAACAACAACAAAATATCATCGATCTTGATCCACCTTATCAACCACCACCAATTTCTCATCAACACCCTCTATTTCCACAAGGCACAACTCTAGCATACGTTACATCTGCCATCTTTTAACCACCTTTTCAATTTCTTCACCCCCAAATCCATGATGTTCCACCAAGGAGAACTTATGATCTGCCAGGAGAGCAAGAGAAAGAACTGGATTCTGAGACCGAATCTGATGGTCCCTCAGAAAGAATCTTGGAGAGATCTCTGGCAAGCATCAGAACAACTCCATTTGTTGCTTCAGCTTCTACTTCAACTGCTGCACCTCTTAGCATAGAAGCTCAGCTAGAGAAGTCACAAACTGCAGTCCAAAACCTTATCATTCAGGTTGAGGGCTTGTCAAAATCTCTAGCTGCCAACACTAAGTCTCTGGCCGATTTGAAGGATGCCCAGGATGTTATGGGTACTGAATTTACAAGAATAGCAGTTAATGAGAGCTTAGTGGTTGGGAAGTTACACGAATTGGTGTCATCTTGCAATGGGTTGAGTAGGGCGATTGGTGAAGCCTTCAAGTTGACCAAGAGGGATGTGCAGAGTTCAGTCGTTGCGAATCTGCAATCCTGGCTATTAATGATACAAAACTCTTTCTTGGCACTTGAAAAAGAAGTGGGTGAGTTGGTTAAGAAGCCGAGTGTTGATGAAGAGTCTCTTAGTGCCTCTGTTGGTGACAAGGTTTCTGCGACACTGAAGTCCATATTTTCTGAAGATCTCATTTCTCAGATTTCAGTGTCGGTGGCTGAAAAGGTTGAAGAGAGGGTCAGGATGTTGGTTTCTGAAGTCTCCAAAGCAACAAATGACAAGGTTGACAAAGCTGTAACTAAAATGAAAAATTCTGTGTCAACTCTTGATCAACAAGTTCAGAACCAGTCAAAGCAACTGGATGAAATCCTGGCCCTGCTCAAGAAAACTCCTGAAGTTGTTACTCCTCCTCCCTCTGGTGCTCTATCTGATGAAGAACAGGGGTTACTGAAGGAAGTCTTGGAGCATGAGAAGCTGAATCTGAACTCTAGATTCAGATTAAGAGCTCAGTTTGCAACTATATCGAAGGGAATTTCTGATAGTATTTCCCAGCAGAATTGGGAACCTCTGCAGGGCATGCAGAAGGCAATTGAATTATATGCACGGATGCCTGCGGAGATTTCCAAAGGGGGAAGTGATGTGCCAATTGGTTTGCTGGCCAGCTCTCAAGAATTAATCAAAGCAACCAAGAGGCCATCTGGATCTGAGGGGAAACGACCAAGGAAACAATCTGAACCCCAACCATTTGAACAAGCAAGAAAAGACAAAGGCAAAGCTAAGATGGTTGAGGAGCCAAAGAAAAAGGGGACCAAGGACTCTGGATTTATGGTTGGAGAAAATGTGGATGAGCATGGTTATCCATTGCCAGATTTAGAAGCTGATCAGAAGAAGTTGGAAGCCCTTCAGAGACAAGTCTCCAATCAATTCATCATGTGGAGAGAAACTCAAGAAAGAGATAGGGCCCAACACTTGGCAATGGGTACCATTGATCTGGTGGATGCTGCAGCTCTTGGTCTTACAATTGAAAGATATCAAAAGATCAAGCATGATGCAAGAGTGCAGAAGGCCTTGGTGGATATGGCCAAATATGAGTATGGGATGAAGTATTCTCCCTTAGAACAAAAACTGGACCATCTCACTTTCAAGATATCTATTGAAGATTTGATAAAGAATAGGAAGAAAGAGATGGAGATTAAAAAGAAGGAAATAATTTCCAGTGTTCTGAAGGCTGAGAAAGAAATCTGCAGGCCACCTCAGAAGCCCAAAAACTGGCCCAAGGTCAACAAGAAAGAATGCTCGAGATGCTGACCTCTCTACATTCATACCCATTTCCAAAGAAGTTGCTCAGGTGAAGGATAAACATGAGAAGGATCAGTATGATTATTACATGAAACACATGTGTCATCCTGCAAAGATCCTGGATGTGCAAATTCTGAAGGAAGATGGTCTGAAGCTGTTTAATCTGTCTGTAAAAAGAGAAGGTAGGGCTGAAGAAGAATATGAGCAAGTATCGGTGCATAAGTTTGGGTACTCTGAGCATAAGGAGATGATCAATGCACTGAAAGGAAAACCGAAGTCTCATCTGAATGGCGCCTGGATGCTGAAGATCCAACAAAAAATGAAGGCCAAGGTTGAGATGGAGGAAAGATTGTTTGGAAAGATTAGCTCCCCCAAGAGAAAGGCTACTGAAGCACCTTCTGGCTCAAGGCCTGCTAAGAAGTAGTTGTATCTCTTTGTAAATATTTGTACTTGTAAATATTTTTCATTTCATTTCATTTCATTTCTGTACTTGTAACTGAACAATCATCTCAGTATCTTCTATATAGTTACAAGTTACATCATATTATTAGGAAATAGTTTAAGTTAGAAAACAAACTAGAAAATTTTTCTTAAGGCATCATGATCTATGAGATGTCCTTAGAAATATTTTTACAACTTAAACAAAAACATGTATTTTTAGACTTACAAACTTGTATAGATAGAAGTCTAAAATACATGAACTATTTTAGAACAAATAGGGGAATTTGTTAGGTCGAAAATCGACTAAGTAAAATTTGTTCAAAATAGTTGAGGCTCAGTGAAGAAAGCTTGCTCAGGATTCTGAAGTCATTCAGAATATAGCTCACTGAAGCTTCACTTCAGATTCAGAATCAACCAACACTGAAGACGTTTAGACGAAAGTCAAAGACTGAAGACTGAAGAAGAAGATCATCTCAGAAGCAGAGCTTAGAGAAGATCTTACCTAAAGTTGAATCTGAAGAGGCTCAGTGAAAAAGTACTTACAACACTTTTTCATTGATTACGAGGAAAGTCTTTTTGCAGCTTTAACTACCTTTCTTCGGTTAATTACTATCAACCTGGGATTGGGAAAGTTTTAGCAAAAGGTTGGGAATAAAGTATGTCAAGTCACATCAAAGAAACTTAAATACTTTACCTTAAACAAGCGTGTTATGGATTTGTCCCAACAAATCCATCCAACCATATTTTGTACGACATACTGCCATGTCATCAGGACATGTTTGCCTATAAATATAAGACTTCTCACACTTGCAATATTGCTTGGAACTTTGGCAATTGCAACGTGTGATATTACTCTAAGTATTCTTACGAGTAATTCCTCATAGCATAGATCATTTGTATTTCTGGGGTTGTTTAGATATTTTCACAAGTGTGATTATCTTTGTTCCGCAACAACTCTTGTATTTTGTTTATAGCAATAAATAAAATACATTGAAAAGTACATCTCGACTCATTGCCATAATACTTGATTATATTTAGTAATTTATATAGTTTCAAGCAATCATACTTTATTACTCTTATCTATTATCTGGATCGTAATTCTAACTAGTCATATCTAGTTTCGATTTACTTGCCAGTCGGGTTTCTTGATATAACTTGTAATTATTATTGTCTAACCTTATATCTTGTTATATCTTGATCTCTTGTACATCTTGTTAGGTGGACTTACAATTACTTCTTCTAAAGCAATCCAAAAGAACCCAAATCACTAACCACTCTAGAAAACTGATGCAAAAAAAAAAAAGATCTGTCTAGGCGAAATAAAAGAAAACCCTAATTGATGAGTTGTAAACCTAGGAAACACAAATTCTGATGAACACCATAGAGGAATTCTATCAGAATCATGGTAGATAGGTTAAGCAAAGGATCGAAAAAAGGGTTTTGCAAGAGAAGAAAAATCGCCAGCAAAGGAGGAGAGAAAAAAAAAGGGATTTTGATTTTAAAATAATCATAAGTGTGGGAGAGTTGTAAGACCCTAGATATTTTAGAATATAAATTAGTGATTTTTATTATAGTTTTATCTTTAAAATAATTTCCTAGTATTTAAATTTAAGAAATGGAGTTATTTTAGTAGGATTTTTAGTGGCTAGCGGGTATTTTATCCACTTAAATCTAAATAGGGCGCGACATGGGGGGAAAGTGCCAGACAAACTTGTTTGATGAATCATCTATTTCACTTTCACCCGCCATTTCTTATTCACCTCATTTGTATCACAAACCAAATTTTAGTTCTTCATTCTCCATCAATCTTATGTAATATACTCAGCAATCTAAGAAAAGAAAATAATCTAAAGTAAGAAATAATAATCCATTGATTATCTAGCAAAGGGGAAAATGGGATTGAGTGTATGTGAATGATGGTTTCAAGGAAGAAAAAGAAAAAGAATATTTAGTGATTTCTTGAGTTATCTATACTCCAACCTATAACGTCATAGAATGTAAGGTAATATTATGTTTATGATTTTGCTAGTAGAAATTAGGGTTCTTAGAATCCAAATTGATTTGAGGTTCTTCACCAAAGTAGGTTATTTTGATTTATTTAAAGTTAGGGTTCTTGATGTTAATGAAATTTGGCGGGTTTTATATAAAAGGTGCTATTTTGATTTAATACAGGTTAAGAATTCATGGAATTTAATCAAATTGTGGTTTTTAGTGGGATGATCATATTTTTGTTAAGTTGTATGAGTATTTTGAGGGTAAAGTTTGGTGACTTTCATAGTCAAGATATAAAATGAGAATTTTATAGCTAAAATGAGAATTTTAAAATAAGGATGTTAAAATAAGGATGTTGATATGGTCATAAGTAATATATAGCTAAAATGAGAATTTTAAAGTGGGTTAACTCATCAAGAAAATAAGATTGGGATTAGAATAAGGATGTTCATAAAGTTAGTGATATATTATGTTTAAAGTAAAATGTAGTTAGTTGACATTATGTGCATATTGTGATTATTGCTAGGTTTAAAGCAAAAATGTTTGCTCAAGGTCACCATGGAATTAGTAGTTCATCATTGAGGTGAGTACTTTATATATGATTATTCATATGTTGGACCAATTACATGATGATGGTAGAATCTATATGTTGAACTTAGTTGATGGGATATAGCACATAGGAGGTGTGGCAAATTATATAATACCATACGGGGTATGGCACTGTGAATTAGATGTGAATGAAATGCTTGATTGGTTGCTTGAATGTAGTGAAATATATATTGTAATGTATGTAATTGAGCTTTACTATGTGTTTTAGTGTGTGTTAATGGAGGTTGTGTGTGTATTAGTGTGTGTACGTGCCGAGAGAGAAAAGTAAGAGTGTGGAAAGATTGGATAGCATGGAATGTGATCAAAGTTACGATTCAAAGCTATGGAGGGGCTTTTTATACTTCCTATACAATTTACACTAGTCCCCTTCCATACTTATGAGAAATACAAATAAGTACAAAACATTATAAACATACAAATCAACTACTAGAAATTATATTTATAACAATCTCCCCCTTAGTAGTGATTTGTCAAAAATGTATCCCAGATTCAATAGTCTTTAAGCTCGATTCCTTGGTCTTTTCTCATGTGGATGCCAGAACCAGTTTTCACCTTCAGGTTTATCTTCGGGGACCACCATGTTTGCTTCATAGTTTCTAGGAGGAATATTGTGTGGTCCCAAAACATTACTAGGTTCATACTTGATCCAGCATCCTCCTCTTCTCCTCTCGATGTACTTGGATTTCTTAACATTCTTCGCTTCCCTTAACATTCTAATACTTTCTCTGAAACCTAGCCTTTTATCAATCTTGTTGATTACTTTATCGAGTAGAGCTTTCTTCTGATCTGACTCTTCATCTTTGGATAAGCAAAACAACACATTCCATCAGAGTAAGAAGCAAGGTCGCACGTTTTAAGAAAGATCTTCTTCTTTCTACTGTTAAGAAATACTACACCAAGTGTTGGTTTTTGGAGAACATGACCAATATTCAATCTTTCTATGTCTTCTGTGTAAAGACTTTGATCTGGATACGGGACATTAATCTTCCTCTTAACCAACTCAAACCCAATCTGAAAATTTTCCATTGATGCATGTTGAATGACGCTAGACGTGTACCTCTTCACTGCATCAAAGGCAATTAGATCTTCATGATATCTTTGAATAGCATTCACGTAGTGGTTGTAGAGGAAAAAATCAAGTCATCAACCGGTAGCAGTTTGAAATGAGCTTCATTGAATCTATAAATCAAGCCATTCTCTCTTTTGACATGAAAACTAGGTATTGAGATATGAGTCTTCCTTATTAAGATCACTCTGATTAGCACCACTATCCTGTACTTCCTCTGATCTTCAAGAATACTTGGATTGTAGCTATCGTCAAGTTTAAGGAGAGATCTGTATTCTTCAACTTGTATTGGATCCTTAAACTTGTACATAGCAACAAATTCTGGTCTTCCCACTTTGACAACTTTAGTGGCTCCGCAGAAGATTGGAAATGCTCTTTCTTCCAAGAATCTTGATTTGATTGTAGCTTGCTTTAGCTTAATACCAAGCGCAACCATTCTAGCTTGATCTCTGAGGAAGTACCCCCTATTTACGAAGTTCCATTGTTCTTCTATTAGTTCTGTGGGGAAGTAATTCGGAAGTGGTTCTTTTTCAGAAATGATGGCTTCTCTTAACACTTGTTTAAATGTGGACTTCTTGAAAGCTTGAGAGACAGCATCTGGAGTTTTTCTTAGCTCATCGAACCTTTCAAAATAATTGACAAAGTATTGCTTAGGAGTAAACCCAGATGGAATTGCAGACTCTTCAGCTTCATTTCTTCCTGAAGTACCAGTGGTAAAATTATCAAGATCAGCAAATTCTTCAGACACTGGTTCTTCAGTTGATTTTTTAGTCTCCACAAATTCCGGAACATTCAACACTATGTTGTCTTTAATATCTTTTGCGTCAGCCTCTTCTTCAGCAATTTCTATTATAGGCTCATCAATTCCTACACTTGACTAATCTATCAATCTCAGCTTGAACATCCTCACCTACATCAACATTTCCACCTTTAGTCCTTTCCCCCATCTCTACATCAACCATTGTTTCTTCAACTCTTGCCTCTACATTAGCTTGACCATCTCCTTGGTTCTCCCCCTCGGGGTGATCATCAGAATCAGGATCATCCCGTCTGGTAGAAACTGAGGCCGGTCGGCAAAGCTTCAACTCTAGAGCATCATATTCAGCCTTTTGAGATAGTACTTGCTCTTTCAAAGCTTCAACTTGACTTGCGTGCTCTATTTCTTTTTCTCTCAACTCTAGAGCATTCAACACCCCCTATCAATCAGATTTATGTTGTCACCTTCATCCCTCAAGATATGTAGTAAATGTTTGCATGTGTTTTCTTTGTCTTTTTTTTGAAGGTTGATGAAGTTTGTTGGGGTGTTGTTGTTGTTTGAAGTGGTGTTGGTGTTTGTATAGATGGTGGAACCAACCCGGAGGTTGTTGGCACACTGGTGGTGTGACCTAAACCAGCAGAAGCTGTTTTAGGATTTCCTGCAGATCCTTGGGGTAAACCCTCACCAGCAGTTTGAGATTCAATGGCTTCACAACCAGAATCCAAGTGTGTCCTAGACTAAGATAAATCACTGTCCGGGACTTGTTGTTGGGTAACACCTCTAACAACACCGGGGTCACTGAGAATGTCCGTTAATATAGTCTCAGGTTGATCCTGAGAAACAGCAGTGTCACCATGGCGTTCATATTGTCTCTCAGTCTCAGTGTGAGAACTGTTGCCTACAGCTAAAGCTGGCATAATGTTAGCTAAGGCAGGACTTCCAAGCTATCCTAGATGGTCACACATAGTGGGTCCCCCTCCGCTTGTTCTGGCATCAGTACAAAACTGAGCTTGCTGGTCCGTGTCCCTAGGAGAACTAGACTCTAGTGCACGAAATGAAGGCGAGAGGTGGGGCTGGTCCTCTCTTATTCCAACACTCTCATCCTCCAAATGAGGAAAGTGTGGTGAACGTGGTTGTTCCCCGTGTATATCTGAGACTAACTCCTGTTGTGAGGAGTTAGAATGGCTGGGAGATGTTTGTGCATGCAAGAGTGGGGAGCTCTCGACTTCTACCCTAGGGTTGTCATCTCGGCTAGACTCATTGGTTTCAACTATTGGAGGGCAAACGTTTTCTTTACGCCCTTGTCCTAGCCCGCACCTCTCAACCTCTCTGGTATTTTCAACTCCTCCCTCATTCCGTCCATGTATCTCCAGCACAACCTTATCTCCAATGCCCAGATCCTCAGAAATAACATCGGATATCACACTTGCAACAGTTTCTGTGATATGATCATCATCAAAGTCTGTCGAGGTACCAAAAGATTGATCAACATTAAGTGTACCCGACTCTTCTCTCTACAAGCTTGAAGATGAAGCATAGTGTCTCTTCTTGTGCTTCTTCTTTGTAAGTTTCAACAAACCAGACTTAGATTTGATCCTTCGAGCTTGCATTTTTAATCTTCTCCCAGGGATGGGAGCGGGAAAAGTTGATGTTGTTTCAAGAATTGTAGATAGTTGTGTTGGAGAAAGAATTGGTTGAATCGGAGAAGAAATAAAAGGAAGTGGTGTAGAAGGTGTTGTAGAAATAGATGGAGTTGATTGTGATGGTGGTGGTGTTGTTTGAGAAGAAAAACTGGTTGGTGTGATGGGAGTTTCAAATGATACTCTTTTAAGTTTCCTCCTCGGTTGCTCAACAGTCCCCTCACCTCTATCCCTTTTTTTTCTTTTAGATAACCTAGGACCCTCACTTGGCAACCTATGCACAGTTTGGCAACCCCATAACTGTGTCTAACCACTCTCTATATGTCCTAAGATGGGGACTGTTAGCCGGTACAAGATTAAGCAAAAATGGTGGAATTAGAAAAGGTTTTGCAAGCTCACTTCCTGTGCCCCTTAGATTGGATTTATACATTGCAATGACACATTTGAATGAGTCATCTAACTTGGGGATTACATAAGTAGAATCAAGAACATCTTCAATCAACAACGTGAAGAATCTGATGTATGGGATATACTTTCTTTCTTGCTCATCTTTGCCTTTCACTACTTGAGCCATTTTCTCCCAGACTATCTTTGCATAATCACATTGAACGTTATGAGTGACAGCATAATAAAGTGACAGAGAATGTCGTGTCATGGCATCAATTCCTTTCTGGGAGGGCATCAAACATGTATTTAAAACATTATACATGGTGTGCCAGAGAGTAGCAACATTCATTCTCTTAAAGTCTCTCAAATATCCGAACTCCCCTTCATATCCAAGAGCTTGAATTGCAGCCAACATTTCTTCAACAGATGGCAGTTCTTCATATTCTTCTTGTTCGGGAAACTCTAGGATTGATCTGAACTGTTCCAGATTAAATTTACAAACATAATACTTTCCTTCAAATTCCAATGTATATTGGAAGTAGTCTTCTGACTTCTTTCTTTTGTCAGCCTTTGTGTTCACTATAGATTCCCATAAGTCGAAGAAGTACTTCTCTGGAACTATAGCTCCATTAGTGAGAGCTATATTAAGTGGATGGTGATTCAGAATTTCAGTTATGATCGGGAACTTTGATGCAAATGGGATGTGCAAAGCTTGATTAGCTTGCATCTTCATAGAGGCACCTTCTTCAAATATAGACATCTTTTAAAGAAATTTTTAAGAAGAACCTGAAATGAAGCCAATTTGACCAAAATTTTGACCAGAAAAGCAACTTTAGACATCACATAAAGAAACATACACATGATAACAAATTAGACACACTATTTTCACAAACACAATGTTTCGTACATATATTAAGTATGAGAAAACAGAGGTAGTACACAAAGGTGTTCAATACCTTGCTTCTCACCCTAATATATATATAAAAGAAAACATTACAATTTATAGAATCACAAAAGTATTTAATGATAAGATAACAAAGGTAGTACACAAAGGCGTTCAATACCTTACTTCTTACCCTAATACTCATGAAAACTATATACGAACTCACATATAGCACATGTACATTTAACAAGACATAGACAAGAATTTTTGGACAATAAAGCAAATTTAACAAAAATGAGGTGTTTGCCGAGCTAACTGCTCGACATATAGTATAAAAGAAAAGTTTTGTCCAGAAACATTACAAGTATGGAAAATGGAGTTAAAACAACTTTTGTGCAACTTGTAACATTTGTCGAGCTTAAACTTCGGTATACAGAAGAAATGTAGGTAAAGTCTATGATATTCCGAACAAATACCTCGGCGTATAGAACAAATAGATTGGACTTCACTTTGAATATATATGAAAAATCCTTTGATTAAACAACAAGAATGTTGCCAATTAATAAAGGATCATTTCAAGTAAAAAATTAGTTTCAAGTCATTTTGAAGAGATTTTAACTGTTTGCCGAGCAAAATGCTCTGCAAATAGTATAAGTTGAAAAATGTGAATTAGAAACTTTTTCAAGGAAAATTGTGATTTTCCGAGCTTATTGCTCTGCAAATGGTTCAAAATGGCTTAGAAAAATTTTCATGTGAAATGTGTTGTTTGCCGAGCTTAAAGCTCTGCAAACAACTTTATTCAAGAAAAACTTATGAAAATTATTTCTAGAAGATCTCATGAAAGAATTCAAGTACAAAGTTCTGTAAAGAATGTATTTTTGAAAACAACACTGGAAGATTGATATTGATTTGCCGAGCAAAATGTGAGAACTTTTGTACTTTGAAAAAATTTCATGAAACACTGGAAGGAGTCGAGGTCAAAGCTCTGCATTCATTTAACATCCTTTGAATGAGTTGTGAAGAATCAAAGGTTTGCCGAGCAAACACCTCGGAAAATGGCATTTATGCTATTCATTCCTTGTGAAAGTTTGAGGGTCAGGTTTAACACTTTTAAAGTATGCCGAGTAAAGAGCTCTGCATATAGTTGAAAACACTTGAAAGAAGTTTATGAAAACACTTGTTTGCCGACCAAATACCTCGGCATCCTTTAGAAAAGATAAATAATTTCAAGCCCAGAAATCTTGAAGGTTTGAAGATGACCGTTAATACTTGTATTAATTGCCGAGCAAACACCTCAGCACTTAGAACAAATTGAATCCCATTTCCAGAATTTACCCAAACCATCAAATCCAACCCAGAAATTTCATTCTGATGAAAAAACAGAGCAGATTAAAGTGACAAATAACACTTATACAACCTAAACATGCATCTAAGTTCATCAAACAATACATCAAAACATCACAAAACTCATAACAAACATGATCAGTTCATACATGCATTTAATCAAACAGTTTGTAGTCAAATAAGAATCAAAGATTTCTACCTTTAAAACTCGATGATTTGATGATGCAAGAAGATGAAATGGACTTAGTAATACTCAGAAAACACAACCCTTTCAAAATATAACCCAAACGAATCGACAAAGTGACGAAGAAATTCGTGTGAAGTCGATCAGATGAGGATGAGAGAAACTAAGTAAGTTTTGAAAAAATTGAAAAACATTTAATGAGCCCCGCCCATTCTTTTTCTTTTTAACATTCAAACTCGGGTCACGGGTCTGGGTATGACCCGCGTGTCTACCCAGATTGCCTGATGGTCTTGCAAACCTTCATGGGCTAAGCAACACTTTGGGCTTATGTAAACAATTTGGGCTCATCCCTTTTGGGTATTGAACAATCAACAAAAATTTAGGGCTTTTAACAAAAACATTAAAAAATAATTATTAAAAAATAATGAAAAACATAAAAAAAAATCATTTTGTCTTTTTATCTTTTCTGATTTTGTATTTGATTTTCAAATTTTAGAACAAAAACATACAAATGAAAGTAAATTTTAAACACAACATAACAAACAAATGAAAGTAATTTGCAACTACCCCTAAAATCATGCATTCTACCCTTTTTCTCCCCCTCAAACACTGCATGTAATAACAAGTAAAACACATCAACGTTTCAAATAGAAATTGAACATAGAATACATACCATGAAAGCAATTAAGTTTGTAAATCTAGCATGCCAGGTTTGGTTTTGAAAAGGTTGAACCTTTGTTCATCCAGTGGTTTAGTGAAAAGGTAAGCCAATTGGTAGTCAGTGGGAACAAAATAGAGTTCGATGTCACATTTCTCAACACGATCTTTAATAAAATGGTATCGAACATCTATATGCTTGGTTTTAGAATGCTGTACTGGATTGCAGGATATAGCAATGACACTCTTGGAGTCACAGTAGATGGGATTTCTATCAAACGGAAATCCATAATCAGTTAATTGTGTCTTCATCCATAGAACTTGTGAACAACAACTAGCTGCAGCAATATATTCAGCTTCTGCAGTAGATGTAGATACACAATTCTGCTTCTTTGATGACCAACTTACCAACCTATCCCCTAAAAATTGTACACTTCCAGAAGTGCTCTTTCTATCAAACTTACAACCTGCATGGTCAGCATCCGAGTATGCAACTAATTGAAAGCCGGTATCCTTTGCATACCACAAACCAAGATTCACTGTGCCTTTAAGGTAACGGAAAATCCGTTTGACGGCTTGAAAATGACTTTCTTTGGGATTAGCCTGGTACCTTGCACACATACATGTGGAAAACATAATATCCAGGCGACTGGAAATCAAATACATGAGTGACCCTATCATACTGCGATATTTCTTTTGATCAAAAGATTTACCATTTAAATCTGCATGAATTTTTGTTTGAGTTTCCATGGGTGTTCCAATTGGTTGACAATTTATCATATCAAACTTTTTCAACATGTCAAGGATATACTTATGCGGACAAATAAATGTACCATTTGACAACTATTTGACTTGGAGACCAAGGAAAAAGTTTAATTTACCCATCATACTCATTTCAAACTTGCTGATCATTAGTGCAGAAAAATTCTTGCAGTACTTAGGGTTAGTCGACCTAAAAATTATGTCATCAACATATATCTGGATTAAAATAATATCACTACCTTGTCTTTTAATGACCATGGTAGTATCAATTGAACCTTTATTAAATCCAGATTTCAAGAGAATAGCAGTGAGGGTGTCATACCATGCACGAGGAGCTTGTTTCAAACCATATAAGGCTTTATCTAACCTTAGACATAATCTGGATGTTCAGAGTTCACAAAACCTTCAGGTTGTTCAACATAGACCTCTTCTTTTAGAACTCCGTTCAAAAACGTTGTTTTGACATCCATCTGATATACAGTAAAGTTCTTGTAAGCAACATAGGCAAGAAACATCCGTATTGCTTCAATTCGTGCAACGGGTGCAAACTTCTCATCATAATCGATTCCATCGTGTCGGCAATATCCCTTTGCAACCAAACGTGCTTTGTTGCGGACAACAACTTTGTTTTCATCCTTTTTGTTCTTGAAGATCCACTTTGTTTTGATTGGTTCTTTGTTCTTGTAAGGATTCGGAGCCAATCTCCACACTTGAAGCCTCTCAAATTGATTGAGTTCTTCCTGCATAGCCTTCACCCAATCTGGACTACCGATTGCTTCATTCACTGTTTTTGACTCAACTATACTCAGGAAATTCACAAACATGCATTCATTCACTGATGCAGATCTTGTCTGTATTCCTAAGTCTGGATTGCCAATGATCTGAGAAATCGGATGAGATCTTGTCCATTTGGTAGAATGAGGAAGAGGTTCATGTGGATCATTTAATTCTTCAGTATCAATGAACGTTGGAGTATGTTGTGCAGTTATTTGCTCAAATGAAGTTGCCAATGGTTCAACAAAATCTTCAGTAGCATAAACTTCTGGGTTAGTTGCAGGACTAATCACTTGTGAAATGTGAGTATGTGGACCTTATAACTCGAAAGTGGCAGTATGAAGATGAGATTCAGATGATGGTGAAGATATATCTGAATTGAGTGATGGTGATGACTCATCGTCTCCATTTGGTGCTGAAGAAGTATTCATGTTACAGGAAACTGCATTTGTTTCTAAACCGGGTTCAGACATTCTTGGATGATCATGGTAGAATTCTTCAAACAAAATATCCAAATCCTCTGTGGTTGGAGTACTGAATTGAGATTTGACATTTGAAGTTGTTATTGTTGCGGAAGCTTGTGGTCGATTAAGTTCGGGTCTTGAACTGTTGTGTTCAAGAACCATTCCAGATAGTTCATCAAATCAAACATTCATACTCTCAACTATCTTCTTCGTCTGACGATTGTAGACACGATATGCAATCGATTCTCTTGAATAACCAATAAAATATGCCTCATCACCTTTTGGTTCAAATTTACCCAAATTATCTCGATCATTGAGAACATAACAAACACATCCAAAAATGTGTAAGAAGTTCACATTGGGTTTTCTCTTATTGATCACCTCATATGGAGTTTTATCAAATCTCTTGTTGATAAAGGACCTATTCTGAGTAAAACAAGCAGTAGCTACAGCTTCAGCCCAAAGATTTGGAGGTAGCTTTGAATAGGCAAGCATTGTTCTGGCTGCTTCAACAAGAGTACAATATCGACGTTCAACTACTCCATTTTGTTGAGGTGTTCTTGTGGCAGAAAATTGATGAGTAATGCCTTGTGATTTAAAGAACGAATCAATTGTTGCATTCTTGAATTCTGTGCCATTGTCGGAACTAACAATTCGAACTGATGAGTGAAGATTGACATGGGGTTGTTTGATGAAATCAATAGTTTCCTTTAGAGCATCACTTTTGGCATGAAGAAAGAAAACCCAAGTGTAACGAGAAAATCATCAACAATCACAAGAATGTATCTCTTTCCATGAATGCTTCTGACTTTCATTGGTCCACACAAATCCATATGTAAAAGATGCAAAGGACCTTCGGTACTCAGATGTTTCTTAGGTTTCTGAGATGCCTTCTTCATCTTGCCAATAGCACAAGCTGGACAAACATGTTCGGATTCGTACTTGTAATCAGGAAGACCTTCAACAAGTTGTTTGTCTACTAAAGCATTGATAGTTTGAAAGTTAAGATGAGACAAAAGACGATGCCATAACCATGAATTTTGTGCAGAGGCTTTCAAGAGAAGGCAAATGTCAGAGTCTAGAGTTGGAACATTATTCAGATCAATGGTGAACAAATTATTGTCCCTTGTTCCAGAGAATATCTACCCCGTCTGCGGTTTGAACTTTGCATACATATCTTTTAAAAAGCACTTGAAGATCATTGTCACAGAATTGTCCAACACTAAAAAGATTGTGACCTAATCCTTCAACATAGGAAACTCTGTTTATGGTAATTCCATTCTTGACAATGTCTCCATAACCAAGAATAGGGGCAACATGATCATTTTCAAATCTGACATTTCCCATGAACTTCTCAACAAAATTAGAAAGTAGACACTTGTTTCCAGTCATGCGACGAGAACATCCCGAGTCAACATACCATACACAAATCAGATATTCTTGCAGAAACAAGTTATGATGTTAAGGTCCCCACATATACCGGGTCCTTGCGGGTGAGAGAAGGATACAATATGCAAATACACATATATACAAACAAGATCACACAAACATGAATTTATTCAAATTTAACAAGTAAACACACATAATTGTTCAAATTGGACATACGAATTACAGAAACACACAAAGTTTAAACATATGTTTTGATACAAGCGGGAGTAGTTCTAGATGTATTAGCCGTATCTAATGAATTTGATCTACGAACAATCCACACTTGTTTGATTTGAGTAGAAATGCCATCAAGCTCGATTTTTCTAGAAGCATGTAAAAATCTGTCTTTTGGAATCCATTTACTGCTACTAGTTAAGCACACGTCACCTGAAACATGAACATTCTTTAAATTAGAAAACGTGTTTTTCTTTGAGTTCTTGCCAGGATTCTTCTTGATGGTTTCACTGCTCACTTGACTTTTCTTAATATTATTAGGTGACAACCAACCATATTGATCTTTATATTTAGTAATCCCTGAGGTTTTGTCTCTAACTACCTTCAAAGTGGACTTAAAGGTTGTTTGAGGCTTCCTAGGAGTAATAGATGTTTTGCTAGTCTTTGGTTGTTTATTACTTAAAGGTTGTTTGATGACTTAGTTTCATTTTTTACTTTTGTTGATTTTGAGTCATCAGGGGTCTTGACGACTTGAAAAACTTTTGTGACTTTTGTTGGTTTTGAGTTATCAGGAGTCTTGACAACTTGAAAAACTTTTGAGACTTATGTTAGTTTGGTCTTCTTACCTTGTTTGGTATTAGCTGACGAGTATGGTTTTGGATTCTTTATCTCAGCAAAAGTAGGTTTGTTTTCCTTTTTCTCAAAGAGTTTTTCAAAAGCAGGATTAAGTTTATGATTTCTATCCATAAAATCATTGAATTGCTGAGATTCTATTTCCAATTTCACACTTGTTTCAGTCAAATTTGTCAAACTTGAACTTTGTTTAAATGATTGTGATGCTTTTTCTTTGTCCAAAAATGATTGAAGTTTCAATTTTGTCAAAGTTAGTTCCACTTTGACTTTGTTGAGTTCCTCAACCACTTTGTTAGGTCCAGTTTTGCCGAAAACTGGATCTCTACAGTTGCATCTGGAGAGCATGAAGAATTGTCCAAAATAATTGAAGTCCAGTTGCAATGTACAGTTTATGCAACTGACAACTTCCTCCAGTTGAGATCTGAAGTACAACAATCTGAAGACATTCCAGTTGGAGTTAAAGACAACAAGTGGAAGAAAGAGAAAGACAATGGCAGCGAAGCCCAGTTGACTTTCTACCAGATTAATCAACTGGAGATCCTCCAGTGTAAATGCCTTTACAAAGCTTTACACTGATTACGAGGAGGACCGTTTACACTACATCCTTTTACCCGGATAATAATCTTGTCTGCAAATAAAAGTGCAAAGATGTAGAGTGGTTGAATAAAATAAGCTTTTGTCTTACTTTATTTAACACACACACAAAGAATTATTTACTAATACTTTTGTGTGCTGTCAACCATATTTGTACATCGAAGTTGAGATCCCAATGCTCAACCTTCGACTATAAATAGAGGTCCTTGCCCAAGCATTTCAACAACTTTGCAAACACTTACTTTCTGAAATATTGTTGATGAACTTGTGTAATATTCTCTCAATCGCAAAAAGGAACATTTCACAACTTTAAGTGTTTCGATTGTTAAGAGAATTTCCAAGTATAGATTAATTGTATTTCATAGGTTGTTAGGATAGTTACATCTTTGTATTATCTTGGTTTCGCAACAACCTTGAATTTTATTTAAACAATCATAAATAAAATACACTTGAAAAATACATATTGACTCATCAATCTACTTACTTGTACCTTACTTTGTTGCATTGTATTTACTTATTTGACTTGTCACCTTAATAAGTATATCTCCAGTTAACCTGGTAAACTGTTCACTCTAAACTGGTCACGTCCAAATTAAGTGAAAGTGTTGCAAAGTACACTCACCATTGACATATAGGTGTCTTCAGCACTCATCTATTCGTAGTTGGGACTTACAAGTGGTATCAGAGCAGGCAGGTTGAATTGTATCAATTCTATAACCTAGGTCTGCTAAGATGTCTGCTGAAGGTGAGAATGGTTCTTGTCCCCAAAATGAAACTAATCAGAATATTAATGTTACAACTCCTTTAAATACCAACCCTCCTCCTCCTCCCCCTCATACACCTGGAGCTAGCCACGTCCATGTACATTACTCTAACACTCCTGTTCCCAAATTCGATGGGAGCAGTTAGACTTTTGGTACATGGAAGGCCAGGATGATTTTGCATTTTGGTGGGATAGAGAGGTATATGTTGAAAATCCTCAAGGATGGACCATATATACCCATGTCCAGTGGTGTTAGTCCTCTTCTAGACCCAACTGGGAGAAGAGGTACCAGGGAAAAGTCAGAAGAACATTGGTCTGACGAGGATCGCAGACTGGTTGACCTTGATACCAGACTAAAAAACATGATCCTTGCTGTTGTCCCTGAGGAACTAATTCCAACACTTGTGTTGTTTCCAAGTGCCAAATCCATGTGGGATGAATTAGTTCTCCAGTTTGAAGGAGGAAATGATACCATTGCCACCAGAAAGGTTGCATTAAACAAGAAGTATGAATCCTTCTTTGCTCTTCCCAATGAAAGTTTAACTGGTACTTACACCAGATTTACTAGCCTAATTAATCAACTTAGAGGCTTGGGAGTGGAGAAGGATAAGGATATTGTTGATGCATGTTGATGTGACAACAGCAACTTAGATTTGATATGTCGTTTAGATTGAGACATTATGTTAATTTATGTCGTATCTATATATGTAATTGATAGATTATGGACTTTATGTTATGGTAATGATCGATTACATGTTTTGGTGTTATATATATGTGTGTTATGTATGATGTTTGTTGTGTAATATACAAGTACAAACATAATATGTGTTAGGATTCCTTAAGATGAAATACTTAGGAATATAACTAAGTCTTGTATCTAACGAAGATAAGGTATATCTTCGTTAGAGGCAAACGAAGATAAACTTCGTTTGGTACAAACGAAGATTAACTTCATTACATGGGCTGGGCAGCTAAGTTCGTAAGAACAAAGCCCAGCAAGCCCAGTTCGACTCAAAACATATATATACGAATGAATACTCTAAAATAAGGATTACGTTCGACATACAAGTACACCAGACACCTAAGTTCGTTCTATATCTTATAGAAACGAAGATAGCATAATACGGCTGATTATTTACTTGATAATTAGCGATATACCAGTTTACTAATCAAACTAGTTATCTCGTGAGGATTCCGCACTCACGACATAATCATAGACGATCTCGAGAGCGATCTATAGCTATCGAGGGACTCACAAGTGGTATCAGAGCTTTGGAGGATGATATTTCCTCAAACGAGATCTGAAAATTAGGTTTTTGATGAAGAATTTCGACCAGATCTGCTAAATTCGTCTTGAATCTTGCAAAACGAAGATAGGAAACGAATTTAACTTTAAATTCGTTCTAAGTTCATCTCACGAAGATAGGAAACGAATTTAACTTTAAATTCGTTCTAAGTTCATCTCACGAAGATAGGAAACGAATTTAACTTACGAAGTTAGTTGTGCTTACGAACTTAAGTCTTAACTTTGTACAGATGAGGTCTTCACCTTACGAACTTAACCCAAAATAGCCAAACACACCTCACGAACTTAACCTTTTTCACCTCACGAACTTACACTTACGAACTTAGCATTTGGTTGCAAAGTAACTTTGTTCTTACGAAGTTAGATTGCACTTACGAAGTTAGTTGTTCTCACGAACTTAAACTTCGTTTCATGCAGACTTAGTTCTTACGAAGATAACATCTAAGTTCGTGTTGATGTCATCCAGAAGTTAGTTTAACTGAGAGTTGATGTCATCACGAAGATAGTCGTTCTAGCTGAGACAAGTTCGTATATGGTTCTTATCCGACGACGAAGATGTTCTCAAGCTACTTTAGAGGTTCAGTGTGTTTCAACATCAGAAGATCAATTACATGGAAGCACACAACAGGGTAGTTATTAAAAAAAAAATAAAAAATAAAAAATAAATTTGGTAATGGTTGGAAAATTTTGGTCCGTTTTCGCGCATATTTGGCACGGTTTTGGCACAAAATTTCGACAATCATCAGATTTTTCTTACCATCTTAGATCCAATAATTTACGTGAATACCAATGTTTCACGTAAAGGTGTTTTTCCCAGAAAATTTGGAGGGAAAATGGTGTACCCTGTTATCGGCGAAGAGTTTGCAGTTGTTATATGCTCTAGGCCATTTGGAACCTCATACAGGATAGGAGATACCTAAGACAGGCTGAAGTTCACGATTTTTGCAGAGAAATGGGGGGGGGGGATAAAACTTTCAGTCCTCGGTATTTCTAAGCAAAAATATGAACTACTCGACATTCATTGAAGATCAAAGGTTATTCTGTTCATTCATTCAGTTTAACGGTTGATGGTGATTAAAGTATTATAATGTTCGAGTTTGAAGATCATCATGTTATTATTGGAGTATTATTAGAAGTTGATCTTTTTGATATAGCGGTTTGAACTGTTGAAGTGATGGTGCAATGAAGCTGGTTACTTGTTGTTGAGTATTTGAAAATTGAATCTTATCTATATTCAAAGACATAAAGATGATATCAGGTGACTGAGAGGAGCAGTCACGAAGATAAAGATCTTTGTGTATGGCAGCGTATACAACTGAAGAGGATATCTGATTAGAAAGGCTTCGGGTGATTGGTAGAGTTGTGAAGATACAAGACAGAGTCAGACACTGCTAGTTGAGACAGGATTCATGATACTACAGTTTGTGATTCAAGCTACAGAGTTTCTTATTTTTGTGAGAGCTGATTGATTTGATGTTGATTGTTGGAAATTCAACTCCGCCATTACATGCCAATTAAGCAAGATGAGCAGAGTCTCCGGCAATAAATCCTAGGGTGGAAGATTGCTGATGTTTAATTTGGAGGTGCTACTACTGAGGGGGAGAACTACAGCGAGAAGTGTTGGGTTGGTTAGTTTTCATGAAGATATAGAGATTTTGCAGGTTGAAGATGAAATTGCAGTTTCAGAAGATCAAGTCTCAACATTGAAGATCCGATATCTCAAGTTAAGGGGGAGGCTATTCATTTAGACTTTCTATAATTAATATCGGTTTGTGAAGAATTGATTGCACCGGCCAAGGGGGAGTTTGTTAGAGCACATAAAGTGCACAATCTGTTGTCCGATGCAATAATTCTAAAAGGCTAAGAACTATTAAGTTAATAAGGCCCAGTCTGTTTGTACAGCCTATAAATATAAGTCTTAGGTCACGAATTTAGGTTGATGATTTAGTTGCAACATACAGTCATTCACTAGGTTCTCGAGGTAGAGATCTATACCTCGAGATACCGCCCAAACTATCACGATTCGTCTCAATGATTGTAATCCGTAATCATTGTAGATGTTGTTCATACGGATTCATCTTGTAATCATATGATTAATGATAGTATTTTTGTGTTGATCTCCTGTTCTTATTATCTTCGTGTGTGTTTATCATGATAATCATTAATTAACCCTAAAGACGATCATAGACGGATTCTGCACATCTATGATTGTTAGATCTCGTGTTAATCGATCCGGGAACGTGCTGAAACACGTTTTCACAAGTGGTTGTGTAGACTGTTCACAAAGAAGATTTTCTAATATGGACATTAATTTGTTTAAAGTTTAGAAAAAGATCTTTTCAAGTGTAATGTGAAATGTCAAAGTTATTTGAAATCTCATGATTTTCACTTGTCACCAAATTATTAATCGGTTTGTTTAAATTTGTGTGGTGACATTTTAGGGTTTGACAAGAAATGACCTCCCTTGATCTTTTGTTAGATTTTTAGTTATTTCATATTTGTTAACCCTGATTGAGTATGATTGTAACTTGAATTTTCTGCATTATACTGTTTTGTTCTCAATGCATTGATGAGTTCTGTGGTAAGTGTGCAGTGTTCAGGTTAAGAAGATAACGTTGGAATGCTGACTTCTGTTATTGCATTGTTATTTACATGGATGATATCATTACGATAAGATCCTTGGTGTGTAGTGATAATATTTGTGATGCAGATTAGAGCATGTGAAGGATGAATACATGAACTGGTTTTTGGAATGGTTATTTATTTATGATTCATGTATTTAATGAAAATAATTAAATTTGATATTAGTTTCCTTTGAATTTCATGCTGTGATTTATGACATACTTTTGGAAACTTTACTAAGTTCTTCAGTGAATTTTTGTTGGATAGTTCATTGTTTGTTAAGTTTTGTAGACGGCATTTAGTATGGGACTTAAGTGTTTCAAGATGGTTTGCTGTCATGCATATCTATGATCCAAGGAAGTTCTCGGTGTCATAATCATATTGGTAATGAGGTTCATATTTAAATTGATTATTTTCAGGATAGCGTTTAAACCATGGGTTTTCATTCACGATTATAATGTTCGGTTATCTACTTACATTATGATTATGAATTTGGGTGCTAAGCCAGTTTTTAGTACAAGGCATGAACAGGTTGCTATCTAACGAGTTTTTGCTATGTACAGATTGTGATAAAGGGTTGTGTTTTGGAAGATTGCTTGGATGAAACTCTGAAATTTTTGCTGAACTACGGAATACTTTAGATTTGTTCTTACGAAGATAACTGCTATCTTCGTTCGACACACTTTTGTTCAAATGAAGTTTATCTTCGTTTGGCTAACTTCGTTTGGGAAGTTATGCCCGACCCATAGTTGGCCCATTGTTAGTTCCATATATAAAGGGGTTTTTCTTCGTTATTTCTTTATCAAACGAAAAATACTCTCATTTTCGAGCAAAACCCTAAAAAACACAAACTTTTTTCTTTTCTCTCACTTTAATTCGTTTTCTTGATTCATTGTCCAAACTGAGATCTAAGTAAGTTTTTAATGTTCTTTTCATTCACGAATATGATTCAGGTTCCATGTATCTTCGATTTGATTTGTGTTGATTATGTTTATAAAATTCTTGTAATCACTCACCTGGTTTGATCAAACGAATTTAGACTTGTGTGAACGAATTTAGACTTTAGTTCAAAACGAATTTAGATGTGTGCACATGGACTTAGATTTTGAATTGAACGAATTTAACTTGGGTAGAAACGAAGTTACTTTTATGCCTTACGAACTTAGACCTAAGTTGATGAGGAACGAATTTAGCTTAACACCCTTAGGTTTATTCAAACGAACTTAGACTTCGTTTATAGGTTACGAACTTAGAAGATAAGTTTTATAACTTACGAACTTGCATGTACAGTTTAGTCTTAACGAACTTAAACTTCGTTAGGTGTTAATTTAGGTTTAATTCTTACGAACTTAAGACCTATTTCCGTTTAGTTATTACTTACGAATTTAGCTTCTATCTTCGTTTTTCACATTAGGGTTTTTTTTCAAATTAGAGTTTTTCAATTCTGCAATCCATTTATCATGATTATTTATATTTGTTTCGATATTGTGATTGGTTTTGCAGAAATGGCTCTCGCTCCTCGTCAATTTGTGAAAAAGCACAATCTTGCCCTGAACCTAGATCCAGATCAGCATAATTGCGAACATTTTCATGAAATGTTCAACTACATTGCTCGCTCGCGATTATCTTTTGCTTTTTGTGATTCGCCGAGACTGATTAAGCTGTATATTGATTCTTTCTGGTCCACTGCTCATGAAGTCATGGTTGATGGCCAAAGTTTTGTACGAGCAACTGTTGAAGGCACAACATTTGATTTCAATGCTGAGTCGCTCCGCACTATTTTGCATCTAGGAGCAGAACCAGACGTCGAAGAAGAGGAAGATGTTGAAATGACTTACGAGTTCGAACTCCTTCTTCGCTGCTTTCAGAGAATGGGATTTATTGGCCAGGTCAAACTTCCTTTTGACAAGAGTGGTTTTCAGGGAAGATGGAGGTATCTGGCGTATGCATTGCTCGTCTGTTTGAGCAATCGCAAGGCTGGCTTTGATCAACTATCTGCACAGATTGCGTCGCAGATGGTTGCTTTGGTATATAATCGCCCTTATCCTTTCTCCCGATATTTTTATCAAGAGTTTTTTGATCAGATTAATGCTAGGGGGAGAAAGCGATTTCTTCTGTATCCTCGATTTGTGATGGCTATAGTTAGACATTTTTGTCCAGACTTAGAATATGACCAAGGTCCTCGCTACGTTCTTCATGCTTGGCCTTCGCGTCTTTTTGCTGATCTAGAGGCAAATACGAGTAATGTGGCTGGTCTCCATGATCCACCACTTTTTGGTCACCTGATTAATCCAAACTATCAATCTCGTCTTGAGAATGATATGTCTGTGGATGCTGCTGATGACGATTCTGATTCTGGTTCTTCAGCGAGTTCTGTTGATGGTGTTGAGAGTTCTGGGGATAAGTCTACTGGTTCGGATGTTGGAAATGATGATGATGATGTTGCTAGTTCCAACGGTTCTGCTGCTACAACTGCGACAGACACAGATGATTCTGCTGCTGCTGAACGTCGAACTAAGATGATTCATGATATTGCGGTTGCTTCTGAAAGTGATCATTCGCATCAGTCGTTTGATCAAGCGGGTGTTTTGTTTCATAGAGAACGCAGAAGCAAAGCTTGTCACGCTGTTCCAGCAATTTCAGATTCCGCTAACTCAATTCCTGCTGCTGAGATTGATCCTGATGTTGCAGCTCAACATGATTCTGAATTGAGAGAAATCTTTGAAGATATGGAAGACCCTGTGAACAGAGCAAGTTCGGTTACTCTAGTGAAGAGGCAAGGGAGTATTGATCTTCAATATACCAGAATTAAGCGTCGACGTGTTGTTGAAGCTTCTTCTGTAGCAATGCCTGATCCTCCAAGACCGACTGCTGCTGTTGCTCCTGTTCTTGGTCGTCGTGTTGATCTGTTGGAGACCAGGGTTCGCACTTTGGAGTCTGAACTCACTGAGACTCGCGCTGCCTTAACATTTTTGATCAACTGGGTCAAGAATCAAGGGGGAGAAGTTCCTGAAGAAGTTTGCAGATTGTCAGCGGTTCAACCACGACGTCAGAATGATGATGATGATGCTGATAATGCTGCTGAAAGGAATGTTTCTCGCCCAGTTGAAGATAGAGGAAAGGGTTCAGCGATCGAGGGGGAGACAGGAGGTGATACTTCTCAGCAAGGTGCTTCTGGTTCTGGTGCTGGTCCTTCTGGTGCTCCTCGTGATTCAGATGATCCAGATTATACAGATTTATTCTTTGATGGTGATGAGCTCGAGGAAGGCGAATTCGTCCCTGAACCAAATCTAGATATATTCAAGAAGCCTTATGGGTTTGACGAAGTATGGGACTCAATTCCTGAAGATTCGTTGATTGATGAGAATAGAGTGCTGGATCAGCAGAGATCAGATGTTAGAGAAAGAATGCTTCAAGTCCCATTCAGCAGCCTAACTCCAGTTCTACATTTTGTTGTGTATGCTAAGAATGGTGATGTGTTGATTCCATTTGAATATGAGATTAATGTGACAAGACCATTCAATTCAAATGATTTTCCAGTTTCTCTCAGAGATGATGATTCATTACATATTGTTGATCGACGTGTTCCCGAGAAAAGAGTAAATGATTGGATAGTACATAGGGAAACGTGGAAACCGAATTTGTATTGGACTCATATCTCAGATAAAGATGCTGCAAAGTACAATACGATCATCTGGAGTTGGTTTTATGATGATGAATTGAAGTTGTTTGTGCTTAAAAGACCAGAGGGTTGTCAGTACTTAGCATGGTGTGAGAGACATTTCAGAAGTTTGTGTGAAGAAGATTTACATGAGCTTGGAAATAACTAGATTATCAATCAAGCGATGATGGCTTAGCTGATGTGGTTGGTAAGAATCTCAGAAAAGATTTCTGGTTAAGGAAGAATATGAAAGATTCTGATAAACCACAGTTTAAGATCGAGCCAAGATCGAAGAAAAGAGTGGTCAAACCAGATAAAACAGTTGAGTTTGTTCAACATGATATTAAATGCATGATCAAGGTCCCTGCCAAGAAATGGGCACAAGATGTCTTGGACAAGATGGATAATTGGGAAATTGATCGAAATTCTGGTGAAGCCAAGATGTATGCAGATTCAAAGAAGCAGATTTTGTTGAGAACAGTTTATGATCCGATGCAGCTTGTGAACTTCTCGAGAAATGATCTGAGAAAGCTGTACGATACAGAGTGTTCGTTTTTGCCATTTTGGAAGCATGAAGAAAGTAGATATCGTAAGATACTTCAGCTCTGCTTACATGAAGATATTCATGCAAATAGCAAAAGATTGTTGTTTGATGAATAATTAGATTTTGAAGACTAAGAAATCGAAGGTGCTGCTGTCAAGGGGGAGTTTGTTGATGCATGTTGATGTGACAACAGCAACTTAGATTTGATATGTCGTTTAGATTGAGACATTATGTTAATTTATGTCGTATCTATATATGTAATTGATAGATTATGGACTTTATGTTATGGTAATGATCAATTACATGTTTTGGTGTTATATATATGTGTGTTATGTATGATGTTTGTTGTGTAATATACAAGTACAAACATAATATGTGTTAGGATTCCTTAAGATGAAATACTTAGGAATATAACTAAGTCTTGTATCTAACGAAGATAAGGTATATCTTCGTTAGAGGCAAACGAAGATAAACTTCGTTTGGTACAAACGAAGATTAACTTCGTTACATGGGCTGGGCAGCTAAGTTCGTAAGAACAAAGCCCAGCAAGCCCAGTTCGACTCAAAACATATATATACGAATGAATACTCTAAAATAAGGATTACGTTCGACATACAAGTACACCAGACACCTAAGTTCGTTCTATATCTTATAGAAACGAAGATAGCATAATACGGCTGATTATTTACTTGATAATTAGCGATATACCAGTTTACTAATCAAACTAGTTATCTCGTGAGGATTCCGCACTCACGACATAATCATAGACGATCTCGAGAGCGATCTATAGCTATCGAGGGACTCACAGATATTCTTCTTGAGAAATTTTGTGATATCTTGCCATCCAAATGGGCACACATGGTTCTTGTATTAAGACAAGGTAAGACCTTGCACAGCCACACTCTTGCTTCACTCTATGGAGCCTTCAGATTCACTAAAGATAACAATGCTGCAAGGTTATTGGCTGAGCAAGATGCTTTAAACCATGCTCAGAGTTCCAAGGTCGCCAGCTTAACTGGGCAACCTTGTGCTGCTTTAATGTCTGCTGAGAATGTCCAGTCACATTCTACGAAGGAGATGTTAAACAACTTACTGAACTCTAGCCTTACCACTGATCTCAGTGATGGTTGTGAGGAAACTGACGATGATGATCTGGTCGCCATGATTGCTAAAACCTTTAACAGGTTTAAGCATAAATCTAATCGATTTAATGGGTCTAATAATGCTTCCAGTTCTAACTCTCTGGATAAGGCCAATCTTACCTGATGTAAGTGTGGTAAGAAAGGTCATTTCATGAAAGAATGCAGATCAAGTCAGATGAACAACCAAACTGGTCCCTTTGTCCCAAACTTTGTTAAATTTGATGATTATAAGGCCAAATATAAGAAGCTTAAGGCCCAGATTGCCCTCATGTCTCTTGAATAAGAAAAAGAGAAAGAAAAGAACAAGTGCATGATGGCTCAAACTGAAGGGAAATGGGAACTCTCTGATGATGATGAAGAGATTAGAGATGTATATTTTATGGCATTAGAAAATCAACAACCAGTGGTGAAAGATGATGTTGTTTCTGGAAGATGGGTGGACATCATTTTAAAGAAGGTAAGAGATTATGATGTTGAGTTGGATACAGAACTGAAACTGGACATTGCTGAATCATTAAATGATGATTTATTATTTGTTGAAACAATAAGAACTGATTGTGAAAGATATCTTGAAACTGTTTTAACTGAGCTAAATAACATGAAAAATCAATTTAATGATTTACAAAGTGTCCAGTTAGCTCTCAAGGAATCAGATTTGAAAAATGAGGCATTGGAAAGAGATAACCAAAAATTAAAATGTGATCTTGAAAAAGAACACATGGTTATCAAATCATGGGTACAAGCATCTAGTAAAAATTATGATGCATTTTCTAAAATCATTGATGTTCAAGAAACTGCCTGGAAATCTAGTGATCTCTAGATGGCAGCAGTTTTACCTTCGATTCACCAGATGCCTGAATCAGTTAGAATTGAGACTCCATATGACTTTTCTAACATTGCCAAATCTGAATCCGTTGAGACCACCCCTGTTGAGGTCAAAACTAGAGCCAAAAAGGCTAAAGCTCCAGTTAAAAAGGAAGCTGGTGATGTTCCTTTATCTCAAAAGTCCAAAGGGCCCAAGACTCCCCAAACTAAAAATTCCGTTGAACTCAAGTCCAAGGTTCAGCAGCCTGATGAAAATAACTTTTTGTTAAAACTGGAGAGTCAACTCCAAAATTTATCAAGGCAAGTACAAAGTTGTACTACCAGAATTAAAAATCTGGAAAGAGCATCGACTTCTTCAGTGGAAAACAAATAGTTAAAACTCCTCCTGTGAAATCAAAACAAAAACAATCTGCTCAAAACGGAGCAAAATCTAGAAAGAAAAAGGAGGATGTTGTTGTTCCCCTCAAACCAGTCGTTTTTACTCCTGAAGCTGGAATTAATCCACCTGTTTCAGCCTCCAGTTCCACCCCAAGTCAATCTACTAAGACTTCTTAGGAGAAGTCTAGTGGACCCATCAAGAAAAGATGGGTTCACAAAAAGAACTAATTATCTACTTGGGTGTGCAGGGTGATCGAAAAAAGAATATTTGGTATCTGGACAGTGCTGCTGGACGGACTATGACCGGATGTAAGCCTCTGCTGGAAGAGTTCACTGTCCAAGATGGACCGGCAGTGACGTTTGGTAATGATGGAAGTGGGAAAACTGAAGGATATGGTGTTATTGATAATGGACAAGTCCAGTTCACAAAGGTTGCATTATCAATGGTTTGAAATACAACCTGATAAGTGTCAGTCAACTTTGTGATGATGGATATAAGGTATTGTTCGATATTGCTCAAGGTACCATTTTTAACAAGGATTGGAAGGTGGTGATGATTGTACCAAGAAAAGGAAATGTGTACATTATGGACATGGAACCTGCTCCAAAAGAGCATTGTTTCCATGACAAGGCTGATGAGGACACCAATTGGTTATGGCACAAAAGGTTATCCCACCTAAATTTCAAAAATATCAATAAGTTGTCAAGAAAGCAACTGGTGGATGGATACCTTTAATTTCCTTTAAAAAGGAAAAGCCATGTCCAGGGTGTGAGATGGGCAAGAAGAAAAGAGCCAGTTTCAAGACCAGGCAAAACTTCAGTATCACTGAACCTCTTCACATGTTACATATGTGTTAGAAATCCAAAAATAGTGATAAATTGTAATTTAAGTTAGTAGACTTAGTTGTTGTTAAGACATGGTGAAATGATTTCTAAGGTTGAGGGACTAGGAGTGTTAATTAGCTTAATTGTAGATTTATACTATAAATACCCTCAACTCCTTAGAAATCATAAGCCTTTTGATCCTTTTTTACCAACACTTAATACTTACTCGTTCCAATCTCTCTCTCTCTAGAAATCACACACACACTAAACACACCAAGAACACACACACTTGATCCGCCATTGTTGAGATTGAATCAAGAGCAGAAATCGTGTTATATCATGTGGTATCAGAGCAAAACATCACTTTGATATCGATCCATAACTGATTTTGATCTCAATTTTCATCCAAATTCATATCAAAAACTGTTTTTCATACCATACCCTGTTTCATCATTTTTCATCGATTAAAACACATAAAATCATCAATTTTTGTTCACCAATAGATTCCTCATAGCTCAAAACATAACTCTGTCAAGTTTTACGTTCCAATTCAATCGATTTCTCGAGATTGAATTTTTGGTTTTTGGCGCTCAAAATTTGGATTTTGATTCTGTTGAGTTATTAACTGAATTTTGTTCAAGGATTTGTTGCGGACGTGATTGCAAATATTTTGCAAGTGATTTCAAGTTCTAACTCCAAGTAATTCGAAAGATATTGAAGCTTTAAAAGTCACCAATGGAGTTTTTGCAAACTGTTGTGATGAAGAAGATGACCTCAAGACGATCTTCACTAGGACGATCTTTCTCAGATCGTCTCATTGCTTGATTATTCATTTCTCATACTTTGTGCTTTGTGTCTTGTAGAATGATCTCCTCAAGATCGTTCTAGCGTTTGTGAGGATAAGTGTTTGTTTGTGGCTAACTAATCCGTAAGGATCACTTTGGTCAATTCAAATACTTAAAAGTATTTGAGAATTGTTAAGTTTTGTGACAGAAAGCCAAGACGATCCTGACAAGATCGTCTTAGCTTCTTGAAAGACAAGACGATCCTGACAAGATCGTCTCAGTTTCTTGTGCAAGGTGTTGTGGTTTAGTTGAACATTTGAAGTCGTTGTGATTAGGAATCACACACTTCATGGGTAACTGATCTTATTGATTGGTTTGCTCAAATTTCTTTCATTCCATTTCATACTAAAACTCTGTCCATTTTTCTCAAAATACTTAGAAAATTTTTCACAAGTCATCAAAACCCAAGACAATCTTCATTAAGACCGTTTCATTTCCAAATTCCAAAACGATTCTCTCAAAATCGTTTAATTCATTTCATTTCAACAAATTACCTCAATTTCAATTTCATTTTCAATACTTAACCAAATTTCACTCAAAGTTTCCAAGACGATCTCATTCAAATCGTCTCAACTGTCTTTCACTTAAGACGATCTCCTATCAAGACGATCTTCTAGGACGATCTCATCCAAGATCGTTTCATTTCTCAGTTTCTTCAAATCTTAATTCAAATCTCTTTTCAAATCATATCAATTTCAAATGGCTTCTCGTGAAGCATTGGCTTTAGGTTCAGATACAAGACCTCCAGTTCTCTACCGTGGTTCTTATGGACTATGGAAGAAAAGATTCATGGACTATGTGGAATGTCAACCAAATGGTCACCTACTTAAAGATTCCATTCTAAATGGACTTGCAGTTTATCGCCATCCCACTACTGGTTCTATACTCACTCTTGATCTTTTGAATGCTGAACAAAAAGATCGAACAGCTGCAGATAACAGATCTAGATCATGTTTATACAAAGCACTACCAGATGAAATCTATGGTTCTGTTGATTCTTATGATACAACCAAGGAGATATGGGATGAGGTGGCAAGACAAATGGAAGGATCTGACCTAACTTCAACAATTAGATTGATAAATGTGTTGACTGAGTTTGACAACTTCAGCAAATTGCCAAATGAATCTCTAGAGGCTGTCTATTGTAGATTCTGCAATGTCATAAATGAACTTAGGAAGAACAATATCAAGAAATCAGAGATTGAGTTAAACATCAAATTCATCAAAGCTCTTGGTCCTGAATGGGAAGATTATGGAACACAAATTAAGCAACATCAAAATCTGGCCAAGTTCTCCATCCATAATCTTCATGAATCCTTCAAACTCAATGAACATCAAGTCCTAAACAAAGCTTCATCAAACAAACTGCCAGAAGTTGTATCTTCTGATCCTTTGGCATTGATTGTTGAAAAGAAGGTTTCTGAAGCTCTTAAAAGGCAAATGGTAGTTGTTTCTTCGACTGATGAGGAGGGAGATGATATGCTGGCTCCAAAAGATGGTGTTTCTGACGAATTTTATCAAGCTCTTGTCACGGTTACCAAGCACTTCAAGAAAAAGTTCTACAAAGCGAGGCTAACTAACAACAATCTCCGCACTTCTTCCACAAGTGCGTTTCCCAAGAAGGAACAATATCATTCAAAGAGTTATGAGCATGGTGAAGGAAGTGGATCAAAACATGGTTAAAAGAAAGAAGGATTTGAGAAACCAGTTGTTGAGAAAGGGGAAACATCAGACAAAAAGTGCTACAATTGTGGGATTCCTGGTCATTTTGCAATTGATTGCAAGCAACCTCGTAAGCGGAACTATGAGTACTACAAGCAGAAGATGTTGTTGGCAAAGCAAGTGGAAGCCGGTCATGCATTGCTTGCTGAAGATGAGAAATGGCTGTTGCTCTCGGATGATGAAGATGAAGATCTCTCTGCAAATGTGTGCTTCATGGCGAGGTTGACCAAGGACAAAGCTTTTAAGGCTGAAAGCACTGATGAAGAGTACTCGGATGATGAGGTAAATCTACACTCTACTTTTTCAATAGTTAAAGATAAAGAGTCGTTTGATTTAGCTTTATCAAATTTGACAACTCATATTAAGACTTTAGCCAACAAAAACAAGAATTTGCAAAATAGTATTCCACTGTCTAAAAGTGAATTTTCAAAACTCCTTGAAGAATATTCAAAATTACTTTTTGATCATGATACTATTAAACAAGACTTTCAATCATACAAAGAAAGGATGTTGGTTAAAGAATGTGAGTTGCATGCCTCTCCTGATTCTAAGTTATTGCATAAATGTCACAATCTTGAAAAGACCATTCATGATCTTGAAAAAGCCAATCAAGATCTTGAAATTCAAAAGACCAATGAGTGGCTTCGGGCAAATGCTAGACAAATGGATGTTGATATTCTTAATAAAAAGCTTCAAGAATCCAAACCAAACAATGTTGAACTAGAAAGAAAGATTTCTGATTTAAATCATACTTGTTTTTTGAAAGGTGTTGAGATTGAAAATCTTAAAAACCAAATTGAGGAATTTAAAAAGAATATACTTTTCTATCAAGAAAAGTTATATAAAGTTAAACAAAACTCTCTTTTGGATTTTACCGCCTATTTCAACAAGTCAAAAATTGACAAATCGGAACTTCTTCATGGGTTGGGATTTGAGAATATCACTCCATTACAAAAGGCAAAAGACTAAATTGAACCTTTGTATGATGAAAAGTTTCTTCGCCTTGGTATGGTACAACAATTTATTCGTCCACTGGATGACGAATTTGAGACTGATGATGTTGAGAAAATACCTCGAACTGAATTTTTGGTTAATTATGATGCTATAAATGCTTCCTGTAATTTTAAAGAATCTTCAATTTTCAATTTAGAAGAAATAGCATCAAATTTTCAAAACCAAGAGTCAATTGGTATTTCACCTAAACCTACTAAAATGTATGTTCCATCCACAATTTTGGAAAAAGAAATAGAAGGGTTGAAACAAAAGGTGGAATCTCAACAAAATGTTATTGATCACTTAAAGTCTCAAAGTCTGAATTCGGAGGATAAATTAGTTGTTGTGGATACTAAGAAAGTTTGTATGAGTGTTTCTACTCGAACTGAACTAAGTGCTCCAGTAGACCATTCCATCCAGACTACTTGTGTTTCATCTACTGATTCCTCCACCCAAACCTTAACTGATTCTCTTGAGTATTCATGTCAAAATACTGCTACAATTGCTGATGATTATGTGCAATCTGATTTATCTCATGACGAACTTGCGCATAGTTTAGTTTTGATATGGTACTACTATAGGTTTTTCATTTGTGATTCTCTTGAAGAGTTAGTTGTTCACCCTAAGCTTAGTGCTAGTATAGGTGTTGATACTTCTACTCTAAATTCTTGTGAAACCAAAGATGTGTCAGTTCAAGTTGATTTCATTCCTGAGACTATCCATAATGTGAAGTTGGAAACCAAGATTCCTGATTTTTCAAAAATCTCTCCGGTTAAACCATTCACAAAAGATGATTTTGATAAATTCATGGAGGGAGAATATGTTTTTGATTCTGAAACTGAGAAAAAGATTGAATCTACCAAAATCAAGGTTGAATCAAAAAAGGAATCTCCAAAATTGTTTTCCAAAGCTCCAACTTCATATTATTCAAAGAAACGAGTTCTTCCAAAACTTGTCAAGACTGAACCAAAGACTGTCACAAAACCAAGAATCAATAAGTTAAAAACAAAGTGTCCTGCCACGAAAAAGCATGTCAAAACCAAACAAGTTGAGACCATTCCCAAAATCAAATACAACAAAGTGAAGCTTCTGGAAATCAATTCAAATGTTTCTTCATCTAACTCTCAATCTAGTTCATTACCTAAAGTGTCTAAATCTAGCCCAGTTTTGCTAACTATGGATGCTTCAAATAGTGCAACTAGGTATAGGGATAGATATGGTTGGTTTTCTCATGATAAACCTAAGAAACAAGAAGTTTCCGCACCTCCAAAAGAGTCTAAAAAGATAAAAGTGCTTCAAAACTCTCGTTCTAATCTTCTTAGTGTCAATTCGACAGGTGGAAAGAGCTTGATTAGTGAGTCTAAATGGGTAACTAAGTCTTTAGTACCTAAGATCACTAAAGTTGAGAAAAGGAAGAAAAGGCAAAGGAGAAAGGCGGGTAGTAAGAAGAAGCTTGTTTCTGATGTGTCAAACAATTTATCTTTTAAATCCTCTTTGAAAAACAATGTTAATTCTCGTATGTAATGTTTGAATGCTGGTAGACATGTTACTTTTGATTCGTGTGTTAATGTTTGTTTAATCCAAATGTGCTTGTTGATAATGTGCTTGTTAATGCCTATGTTGATTCTAAAGCATGTTTGTATGCGTATCCTAAGTTATATACCCTGCCTGTTTTAACTAACCACAAAGGACCCGTCTTCAAGTGGGTACCTAAAGTCGGTTAATTCTATTTGATTGTAGGAAATAACCATCTGTGTTTGGAGACTCGATTCCGGGTGTTCAAAACACATGACTGGCAATAAAGCATTGCTCAAGAACTTTATCGAACGATTCATGGGAACTGTTCGATTTGGTAACAACAATTTCGCTCCTATCTTAGGATATGGAGACATTGAACGCAATGGAATTGTCATCAAGAAAGTTCACTATGTTGAAGGATTAAGTCATAACTTGTTCAGTGTTGGACAATTTTGTGACAACAATCTTCAAGTTCTTTTTTGACAATCTCTTTGCAAAGTTCAAACTCTAGATGGAGTTGACATTTTGTGTGGCGACCGCAATGATAACCTTTTTACCGTTAATCTCGATGATAACCAACCAACTGATAATATTTGTCTCATTTCGAAAGCTACATCAAAGAATTCTTGGTTGTGGCATAGAAGGCTTTCTCACCTAAATTTTCCTACCATCAATACTTTGGTCAACAAGCATCTTGTTGAAGGCCTACCAGACTATAGGAATGAAAGTGAGCATGTGTGTCCTTCTTATGCTATTGGGAAGATTAAACGAGCTTCTCATAAACTAAAGAAATATCCTAATTCATTAGCACCTCTTCATTTGCTTCACATGGATCTTTGTGGGCCGATGAAAGTACAAAGCCGAAATGGGAAGAGATACATCTTGGTTATTGTTGATGATTATTCAAGATATACTTGGGTCAAGTTTCTTGCCTCCAAAGATGAAACAACTCAAATTCTGATCGATTTCATCACTTCTACTTAAGTAAATCTTCAACTTCCAGTTCGTTACATTCGTTCGGATAACGGAACTGAGTTCAAAAATGCCATGTTCGATGAATTTTGTAAATCCAAAGGCATTACTCACCAATTCTCTGCGATTCGTACCCCACAACAAAATGGTATCGTTGCTACGCTTGTGGAAGCTGCAAGAATCATGCTTGCTTATTCTAAGTTGCCTTCCAACATGTGGGCTGAAGCTGTTGACACTGCTTGTCACACTCAGAATCGGTCCCTTGTTAATCAGCGTTTTGAGAAGACTCCTTATGAGATTGTTAACAAACGGAAACCCAACATCAACTATTTTCATATCTTTGGGTGTGTTTGTTATACTCTGAATGATCGGGAGAATCTTGAAAAGTTCGAGAAGAAAGGTGATGAAGGTTACTTTGTTGGTTATTCCAAGACATCAATTGCCTACTGAATCTACAATCGCCGAACAAATACAATTCAAGAAACAATGAATGTTTGGTTTGATGAGATGTCGGGCATGATCTTTGAGCAAGAGAGTTTGCTACCAACAAGTAATGATCCAAATGATTCAAGTACTTCATCAAGGACTTCTACTTTGGCATCGAAATTCAAGAAGTTTCCAGCTCCTTCAAGTGATGAGTTAGATATTCTTTTTGAAGAATTCTACAATTCTAAACCGATTCATGATGAAGAACCTCAAGTCATCGTTGAACCAGTTTCGAACCATGATCCAGTTCCTGACAACCATCATGAATCATCATCAAGGTCTTTTGAGCAAAATGCTACTTCTTCAATTAGTAGTTCTTCATCCTCTTCTAATGATTTTTCTTCTCAATCCTCTCCTGGTAATTCTTCTCCAGTGAATGTTCAAGAACAACCTACCCAATATACCCAGACTACCAATCCAATGAACACTCCAAATGTATATGTGCCTCTTGATTTCGATCATCCATCCTACGAGGAAGCTGTTCTACGAAACTATGATTCCATCTCTCAGCAAAACTCTGGTTTTAATGATGATGATGTTGATGTCAATCAACAAGATCCTCTTCCTCATGATCGCAAATGGTCACGTATGCGAAAAGATCATCCTGTTGATAATATTATTGGAGATCCACAAACCGGAGTAACTACTCGTACTTCAGTAAATGAGTGTCTTATTGCACTTTCTCTTAGCAACATTGAACCCAAAACTGTTTCTGAAGCTCTTCGAGATCCAGAATGGGTTAAAGCTATGCAAGACGAACTCGCTCAGTTTGAAAGACTGAAAGTATGGAGATTAGTTCCAAATCCAAGAAAAGATGAACCTATTGGCACAAAGTGGATTTTCAAGAACAAGAAGGATGAGAATGGATTGGTAGTAAGGAACAAGGCTCGATTAGTTGCAAAGGGTTACTGCCAACAACCTGGTGTTGATTTCGACGAAACTTTTGCTCCAATTTCAAGAATGGAAGCCATTCGGATTTTCTTAGCTTATGCCGCATTCAGAAACTTCACTGTATTTCAGATGGATGTGCAGACAGCTTTCTTGAATGGTGATCTCAAAGAAGAAGTTTACGTTGAACAACCAGAAGGTTTTGTTGATCCCAAAAGGCCAAACCATGTCTACAGGTTAGACAAGGCTCTCTACGGTCTTAAGCAAGCACCCCGAGCATGGTATGATTCCTTATCTACTTTCTTGATTAGAGGTGGCTTTACCAAAAGCACAATTGACCCTACCCTGTTCATTCACAAACAAGGTAAGCATGTTCTTCTTGTCCAAATATATGTTGATGATATTATCTTTGGGTCAACCAGTCAAACATTTTACCGAAACTTTTCATCTCTAATGGTTAATCATTTTGAAATGAGCATGATTAGGGAAATGAACTATTTTTTGGGTCTTCAAATCAAACAACTACCAAATGGTATTTTTATATCACAAGGTAAATATATTCATGACATGTTGAAAAAGTTTGATATGACTAATTGTTCTTCAATTTCTACCCCAATGGTTGCTCGAACAAACATAAATGATGATAAAAATGGGAAACCATTTGACCAAAAGAGATATAGAAGTATGATTGGTTCATTGTTGTGTCTTACAGCATCTCGCCCAGATATAATGTTTGCAACATGTATGTGTGCTAGATATCAAGTTGCTCCTACTGATTTACATTTTCAAGCTGTGAAACGAATTTTTCGTTATCTGAAGGGTACACCCAATTTAGGTCTCTAGTATCCAAGGGATACTGGATTCAATCTAACTGCCTATTCAGATGCAGATCATGCAGGTTGTAAGCTTGATCGCAAGAGCACTTCCGGTACTTTACAATTTTTGGGTGATAAAATTGTAAGTTGGTCTTCTAAGAAACAAAACTGTGTGTCACTATCAACAACTGAAGCTGAATATGTGGCTGCGGCTAGTTGTTGTGCTCAAGTGTTATGGATGAAGACTCAGCTTACTGATTATGGTCTGAAATATGATCATATTCCCATCTATTGTCACTCTCAAAGTGCCATTGCTATTGCAGTCAACTCAGTAAACCACTCTCGATCAAAGCATATTGATGTGAGATATCATTTTCTCAAAGATCATATTGAGAAAGGTGACATCGACCTCTACTTTCTGGAAACTGACTATCAGCTTGCAGATTTGTTCACCAAACCATTGGATGAGAAAAGGTTTAACTTTCTTATCTCTAAGCTTGGCATGTTAAATCTTGAACCTTAACTTATTTTGTTCTTGATACATTCTTGAAAAACAAAATACAAAATTTGAAAAGATAAAAATCAAATACAAAAATATAAAATTTCGAAAAATTACAAAAAGATTTTCTTTATTTTTTAAGTGGCTTACATATGCTATGTATGTAACCCAGGCTTCATAGTTTTATTTATTTCAAAGTGGTTTACATATACTCTGTATGTAACCCGTGCTTAAATGATTTATTTATTTCTCTATGGCTTATACATACTCTGTGTATAACCCGTTCTTAAAAATTTTATTTATTTTCAAAAGAATTATTTTTCTTGTCAAAAGATTCTTTTACTCTCAATTGTTGATATGAGAAGCGACGGATAGAACGCCTTTGTGTACTCCCTAGTTGTCTCATCGTGAACAATTGATTGAGTTAAATTTGTGCTTAACCGTTTTATTTTGCATCCAACTTGTTGATGTAAGATGCGAAGGATTGAACGCCTTTGTGTACTCCCTAGTAGTCTTACTATGAACATTGTTGTTGAAGCAAAAATTTATGTTTCTTAAAATCTTGTTCACTTTTAGACTCTCAAATTTTCCTGTATATATCACAACAAAGATTTTACTCTTTTTGACTTCACAAAAACCAATTTTTGCTCTACCTTTCTATGAAAAACTTTTAAGATTTACCTTTGCATAATTTAAGGGGGAGTTTGTGATTTCAAAACTTCAATTTGTTTTCAAATCATTTTCTTACACACAGTTGATGATTTTCAAATGATTCTCATCAATTGAAGTTCAGTGTTTAGTTTGCACTTGAGAGATTCATTCACTCCATGAACTTCATCATCACCGATAAGTTCTAACCCCGAAGTATTCAATTCTTTCTTTAGATTGTAAGGGTATTTTGAGTAATGATGGTTTCGTGCAAATAGGATGGAGGGAGTAAAGTCGAAAAGTGAGAGGTTATGGTGATATGTTGTGAGAAAAAGGTTAAAAGAAATGACACGCTTCCCTAAATTTCTCAAAATCGTCGGGTAAAACACATTTATATCGGATGTCATTTGTTGATATCTTGATAAAGACTTCATGGACCCAGTGAAGCGATGCACATCTTTACCTAACCACTCAAGTGTTTCTTAACAAATACTTGTTTCATTTCTCACGGAGATTTTCACATTTCTATTGACTCTTCATTTGGAAGATGTTGATACTGAATAAGGGCAACAATCTGCTCCAGTCCTCGACTTCATTTGATCACGTTGTGTCTAGAGCTATCTTGATTGATCATTAATTTGATCATTTTTCATTTCCTTAAGACACATTCGAGTCATATCTTTGTGATATTATTGCTTATCTATGTGATATAGCCGGAACATTTGTAGTGATATCTTAAATGATATTCCACGATGATCAAATGGAAATCCTACCAATGCTAACATCTTTTCCAACGTTGAACGTAGGTCTCATAATTGCATTTGTGTAATTTTTGAGTAAACGAGAAGTCTAACAGTGACCTCGGTTCTTACCTAAAAGTCTTTGAGAATAATAGATTGTGGTTATCGAACACTTCGGCTGTACTGACCATGATTTATATTCTTTGAAGCAATCTCGTGGTTGAAAAGCCGCAAGACCGAACTATGTTAGAACATTGCTTTGTGCATGTCTCAATGATACATAGGAAATCCGAAAAATGTTATACATTTCTATCGGTCATTTCATTAATCCTTTTGATTTTTGAACATGTTAACGGATCATCCTTATCCGGTCTTTCATTTCTTATCTCACAAACACAAAAACCACCAACACCATTCTATAACGTTTGTATCAACAACTTCAATCTTACATTTTAGTTACCCTTAAGATTCTTTGGGTTGGGCTAAAGGTTTGGGTTGATGTGTATATGATGAATATTTCTCCATGGAAGAGATTTTTTTTCATTTTATCAATCAATGTGTGCATAATGACATTGGTTCCCAACTTTGTCATTATGAGGGGGAGAAAAAGATTATGATTGATTGAGAAAGAAAAAGATTATTTGATGGAGTAAAGGTGTAATGAAATGAAATGTAATTGTGATTGAAAAAGAAGTGAATTTTGCTGCCAAAATATGTTCTCTTGAAAGTTTTTGCAGTCAATTGAGCTCAGATCTTTTCTTCAGATTTGAATTGTTCATTTTCATTTTCAGAATTGAGTTCTTGACTTGAAAAATGATTACAAAGATAAGGATGAGATCGAAAATAAGGATATTGTTCAAAGATGCTCCAAAATGCTTATACTCATAAATTGAGGGGGAGCATGACTTATTCATAAGAAAGTTAGTTAAAAATTTTTCCAAGTGTTTACTCTCCAAAAGTGTTCAAGTCAAAAATGACAAAGATCAAAGCTACAAAAGATTGGAAGATTCAAGACAAAGAAGTAAAGAATCAAAAGAGTCTTCATCAACATATTTCATTCATGATCTTCAAAGTCATATGATACTACTTGATCTAGAAGCTCCAATGCATATATCAAGGGGGAGAGTATAAGTTTTGGATACTTCATTTTGATACTTCATTCCAAGGAAACAAATTTTTCATTCAAGAATCGAAGATTGGAGAACCAAAGCCAAGTTTATATCTTCCGCACTTCAAAAGACAACTCTGATTCATGGTTCAACCATTTTTAAAGATTCTAGACTCATTCATTTTATTCTCTGTTCAAAAAAGGACATTTAGAATTTCATCACGTTTTAACTTCAAGAAAGTCCAAGACCAAGACTGATTCAAGGTCTCCAAAGACGATGAGAAATCTTTGAAGACTTATTTCATCACACCAATTCTCTTTACCACCGGGCTCATCAACTTTTTCCTACAAGACAAAATAACACGTACTTCATTCATTACAATATATCACTAAGGGGTAGAATGTTAGAAATCCAAAAATAGTGATAAATTGTAATTTAAGTTAGTAGACTTAGTTGTTGTTAAGACATGGTGAAATGATTTCTAAGGTTGAGGGACTAGGAGTGTTAATTAGCTTAATTGTAGATTTATACTATAAATACCCTCAACTCCTTAGAAATCATAAGCCTTTTGATCCCTTTTTACCAACACTTAATACTTACTCGTTCCAATCTCTCTCTCTCTAAAAATCACACACACACTAAACACACCAAGAACACACACACTTGATCCGCCATTGTTGAGATCGAATCAAGAGCAGATATCGTGTTATATCAATATGGATCTCTTTGGTCCAGTGAACGTTCAAACTAAAGCTGGTAAGAGATACACTTTAGTTGTGGTTGATGAATACACCAGATACTGTTGGGTGGTATTCATCAGATCAAAAAGTGATGCACCTAGTGAAATCATCTCTCTCGTCAAAAGAATTGAGCTCAAGTATACCAAGAAAGTGTGTCAGTTGCGAAGTGATAATGGTACAGAATTTATAAATAAAGAATTGGAATCATTTTGCAATGACACTGGCATTTCTCAAAACTTCTCTTCAGCTCGTTCTCCAGAGCAAAATGGTGTGGTTGAAAGAAAGAATCGCACATTAATTGAAGCTGCAAGAAGTATGTTATCTGAATTAGGTCTTCCAACCAGTTTTTGGGCTGAAGCTGTAGTAACTGCTTGCCACAGTAAGAATCGGTTAGTTTATGTCAAGAGACATAGGAAGACTGCCTATGAAGTCCTCAGGAATCGTAAACCAAATGTTGGTTATTTCCATGTATTTGGTTGTCCAATTTATATTCTTAACGATTCCAGTCAGTTGGGAAAGTTTGATGCAAAGGCTGACGAAGGTGTTTTTGTGGGTTACTCAGATATAAGAAAGGCCTATGAGTTTATAATTATAGACTCCAAAAGGTACATGAGACAATTCATGTCACATTCGATGAATCAAATGAAGCAATCAATAAACGATCAAGCCTTGATTTATCTCCAGTTGTCCCAGTTGATTTTGGTATATCTGATCAAGTTCATCAGTCGGTTTCTACACCAAAAGATGTTTCCAGTCACCAAGACTGGGAACCAGTTGCACAGAATAAAAGCTCCAGTGACACTTCATTTTATCCCTCCGTCAATTTTAATTTACCACATAAACTGGTGATTAGATCAGATGTGTGTGCCACGATAACATCAAAACCAGTTCAAACCTCTCCAGTTCTTCAACATATACCTTTGTTTGAAGATAATCATGTTAACACTCCAGTTGACAATGATGATGAAGTTGAAATAGTTTGGGCTGATCCCTCTCCAGTTGCTATAACTATTGAAGATCGTCAGGTGACTTGCACTGATGTTGTGCTATATCAACCTAGTCTCATCCAATTGAGCAAATTATTGGAAATCCAGACAGTGGGGTTCAGACTAGAAGAGCCACAAGTGAACAATGCTTGAACGTCACCTTCTTATCACTAAGTGAACCAAAGAAGATTGACGAGGCTATGGCAGATCCAAGCTAGGTTGAGGCTATGCATGAAGAGCTCAACCAGTTCGAAAAGAACAATGTTTGGGAACTTGTTCCTTGTCCTCCACGGTTAAAGAAAGAACCCATTGGTACGAGGTGGGTCTACCGAAATAAGATGGATGAAGATGGCAACGTTGTTAGAAACAAAGCAAGATTGGTTGCCAAGGGTTATTGTCAAGCAAAGGGTTTTGATTTTGATGAAAATTTTGCTCCAGTTGCAAGACTTGAAGCCATTAGAATATTCTTGGCTTATGCAACTCATTTGAAATTTAAAGTCTTCCAGATGGATGTCAAAAGTGCGTTCCTGAATGGAACATTGGAAGAAGAAGTGTATGTCAAGCAAACACTAGGTTTTCTAAATGAGAAGCATCCTCACTGGGTATACAGACTGAACAAAGCTTTGTATGGTCTTCATCAAGCCCCAAGAGCCTGGTATGACACTTTAACAAAACATCTTCTTAAAAACGGTTTTGAAAGAGGTGCAATAGATAATACCTTGTTTATCTTGAAAGAAAAAAGGTAATATCTTGCTGGTACAAATTTATGTTGATGACATTATATTTGGGTCGACTGATGATGCAATGTGTGAAAAGTTTTCAAAAATCATGTCAACTGAATATGAAATGAGTTTAATGGGTGAATTAACATTTTTCTTAGGTTTACAAATTAAACAAACCATGGATGGTAGTTTTATTAACCAAGAAAAATATGTCAGAGATTTGTTAAGAAAATACAAATTTGATTCAATCCCATCGAAAAACACACCCATTGCAGCTCCTTTAAATTTGGATTCTAACCCAAATGGAAAACCAGTAGACCAAAAGGAATATCGTGGAATGGTTGGTTCACTGATGTATTTAACTGCAAGTCGACCAGATATAATGTTTGTAACATGTTTATGTGCCTGATTTCAGGCTAACCCAAAAGAATCACATTTGCATGCTGTTAAGCGCATCTTTAGGTACCAGAAAGGGTGCCCTAGCCTTGGTTTTTGGTATCCCAAAGGCTCAGGGTTAGATCTAATGGGTTATTCAAATTCAGATCATGTAGGTTGTAAGATAGATAGAAAGTCAACAGCTGGTGGTTGTCACTTCCTAGGGGGAAAACTGGTGAGTTGGACTAGTAAGAAGCAGACTTCGGTCTCAATGTCAACTACTGAGGCAGAGTACATTCCTGCGGCCAGTTGTTGTGCCCAGATTCTTTGAATCAAAAACCAGTTGCTTGATTATGGTATGAAATATACAAGAACCCCAATCTTTTGTGACAACACCAGTGCAATCGCTATATCTCACAACCCGATGATACACTCAAAGACAAAGCATATTGACATCAGGTATCACTTCATTCGTGATCACGTTATGAAAGGAGACATTGAAATTCATTTCATCCCCGCTGATAAAAAGTTAGCTGATGTTTTTACGAAGCCTCTCGATGAGAAAACTTTTAAACATCTCATCAGTGAACTGGGTATGTTAAATCCTTACTAAACTGGAAAGGCCCTCAGTTGAGGATGGTCCAGGTGATCCTTGATTGGTTGGAGATTGAACGCCTTGATGTACTCAAAGACCAGTCCTTGATCAAATGGATCACATTTTTAGGGGGAATAACTCAAAATATTTTTCCAATTAAAATTTTTTTTATTTTGAAAAATGCAACTAGAGAACCTCTCAGTTGAAACTGGCATCTGGAAAATCTTCCCAGTGTGCTAGTTTGGTCTTGCTTAAACTGGTGGTCAACCAGATTTCATAACGTTATGTTTTACTTGGTCAATACTTGTGTAACAACCGCCTTAAAAATGTAGTAAATAAAATCCACAAATTTTAACTTAAGTTCTTGATATATTTTAGACTCAAGTATGTATTTACATGAAGGCCCATTTGATCTTAAACCTTGAATTATAAGACGAGTTCATAACTTACTATGATAAAATACTAGATTTCGAGTCGTAAACGATCGTATTTATGAAAGTTCTAGCCCTAAAATATTCACAAATAGTCCCTACATTTATTAAGATCATTATTATTGGAAAAACTATAAATAGAAGAACTTAGTGAGAGAAACTCATTCCTTCATCTTCTTCATCTCACCTCTCTCTCTCTTAAACACACACTTGCAGCCTCCATTCACACACACAAAATTCATCTTTTGATTTTGGGTTGTTAAACCAAAATTATTTGTACTTTTAGCATCATTGTGATCATCAAAACACATTTCTGAAATCAAATCTCAGGTAACAACAACAAATTTTGAGTTTTTGATCAAAATAAAAGTGTACTTTTTCAAGTTTATGTTCTTGATGATTTGGTCCAACTTTTGAATGAAAAACGTCTTAATAGCTAATGGGTTTGTGTCTAAATGTGTTTAGTAACCCTTTTGTGAACAAATTTGGGTCATAACATGCTTTAATCTACAAAACCCATTTGTGAAAATAAGAGAAAACTTGCTCTTGATGTGCCACACCTTGTTCATGTTATAGATGGTCTTGAAATTGTTAAAAGTGTTATTGGTTAGTGTTATTATGTATATATGTACTAGTTTTATGTATTAACAAGTCCTGAAATCGATCTAGATCTTTGTATTATATTCATATGTTGTTCAGCTCGTTTGGGGCAGTGGGACAGTCCTGGATGGGACGATCTTGGTCCCCAAGATCGTCCTAGGGCAGCCTATGCTCTCTCTTGGTTGCTCGTTTGATCTCGTGTGAATGTTGTGATGTGATGTTGTGTTGATACACTACTGGGTAACTGATCTTCTAAGATCGGTTTGGCTCAACTTGTGTTCTTGAATCATGAAAGACTTTGTCCTTGATTCACAAAATGTGAAACGATCTAGGCTAAAGAAACACTAGGACGGTCTTGTGACTTAGAAACCTAAAACGACCTTGGGCATATGAACATATGAAACGATCTTAAGCCTTGACACTTGAAACGATCTTGAATCATGAAGAATGAGACGATCTTGACTAGATGTTACCTAAGACGATCTTGAACGTAGACAACCTAGGACGATCTTGACTGGATGTTACCTAGGACGATCTTGGTTGTGAAGCTAGGACGACCTTGAGCCAAAAACCCTAGACGAACTTGTTCTATAACTCCTTATGCTTAAACCTAAATCAATCTAAACACGTACTTGATCACCAAACCAATTCATAACATCATTATCACTTGATCAATCACATTAGAAGCTACATATTTACATCAAAGCTAGTTCATAAATCGATCTAAAACAATGTACAAGATGCAAACCCTAATTAGGTACACAAAGACATGTTCTATCTTGATTTTTAAAGTACGAGTCCTATGAACAACTAAATCGAGTTCTTAAAGTTAAAGTTCATTATCTGGAGACACGTTCAACTCTTTATCATGGTAATCACTTGTGTGTGAGTTCTAGGACGTTCATATCGAGTCCAGTTCGAGAACTTAAAGTTCATTTAAACACTTTTCGAGTCAAAACGTTCAAAGATCTTCAAAGGACCAAATCATCAGTTCATCAAGGACAACTCAGTGAATAATTAATCACAAGAACTAATGCATGTATTCATCTATGCTCAATGACTTGTGATTAGGTTGACATCAAGACATACTTGGATTCAAATAGATATATTCTACCTATATATGTGCTTGTTCTCTGTGCTTGTAAACTACGCTTGTACCGGATCACTGTGAGTCTTCGTAGCCCCTACTTCTTTACTTATGTTTTAGGTGAAAGGAATACTACACATGCTTTTATATGCCGTAACTACTTTTATTATTCTATGGCTTTTTGACTACTTTGTGACATACTAGCCGGTCATATTGATGACTGTGAGTACTCGATTGATACATACTAGTCGGTCATATTGATGACTGTGAGTACTCGATTGATACATACTAGCCGGTCATATTGATGACTGTGAGTGCTCGATTGATACATATTAGCCGGCCATATTGATGACTGTGAGTGCTCGATTGATACATACTAGCCGGTCATATTGATGACTGTGAGTGCTCGATTGATACATACTAGCCGGTCATATTGATGACTGTGAGTGCTCGATTGATACATATTAGCCGGTCATATTGCTCGATTGATACATATTAGCCGGTCATATTGATGACTGTGAGTGCTCGATTGATACATACTAGCCGGTCATATTGATGACTGTGAGTGCTCGATTGATACATATTAGCCGGTCATGTTGATGACTGTGAGTGCTCGATTGATATACTTGCCCGTCATGTTGATGACTGTGTGTGCACGATTAACATATGCTAGCCTGGTACCGTAAGTGCACGTTTATACACAAACACATAATTATGTGCAAAGTTAGTCTCTAGCCACATCATACTACTTTATTCTCAACATTCTATCGACAACATAAAACATATTTATACAACTTGTTTATGTACTCAAACCTACGAACTCACCAACCTTTGTGTTGACACGTTTAAGTATTCCTTTCAGGTAATTAAGCAAATCGTGGCTAGGATTGGTAGCATGGGACTTTTAGCAGACTGCAGCCTAGGTTTTGAAGTTTGCATGCTCTTGTTTATGCTCGATGGCAATATGCCTAACCTTTTCCCCTGCGTGGGAACTTATCTCATCTCTATTTTAATGCTTGATTTAACTTGTGTGTGATGACTACTATTATGCTTGTTTGGTTATAAAATTGACTATTTATGCTTAATGTATGCACTCATTTAGTATTCCTATGTAACATCCATGTGCGCGTGTGCTTTATCTTACATCCCGAGTTTTTCGCTACTGTCGGGGTATTATCAGAGCCGTAGTTATAGTGAATTAGGTGGATTTGCCTTGACTATAACTTAGGAACCGCACGTAGCATGCATGATAGGAATTATGTGTGCATTCAATCTCTATGGATCTTATCTATATCTGCGATATTCACGCTATTGTATTCATTCATGAGCAGACCTTAGAACCATGCTACCTTGCCACGTGTACTCATGCTATTGGTATTCGAACTATGAGATGTGATTAAATTTAAATAATGATAATAAGCTAGCGAATTGATGCGTTGTTAGCAAGGAAGTACAGCGATATATCATCACAGAAAAGCCTGATCAACTTTTCGCGTGTGGTATATTTTCTATGGACTTGATGGCGACATGGATCGTGCCTAAGATGGTTAGAGTGTGGTAGCAACTCTGGCATGTTCAATAGGTGTTGGTCGGGTGGAGGGTTAGCCGCTGGTACACCCTGTATACATACCTTTGCCAATACCTAGGGAGCATATCAGTACCGTGAACCGACCTTGCATTAGATGTACTAGAGGTGTGGAGGGTTAGCCGCTGGTACACCCTGTATACATACACCGCTAGTGCAACGGATGTAGGTGTTAGATCCGGACCGCATTTTGGCTGTCAAAAGTTAATTGGATTTAAAAATTAAATTTAAGTTGAAATGGTTATATTATTCATCTTGCGAACTATCCTTCATGAATTGAATATCTTATTGTAATGTTACTTTGTATTGCATAATTGATATTGATGATAATGCTCACTTTCAAATGTAATACTTGATTTCTTGAGCTACATGCGATAATGAAAATATAAGAGTACAGGATTCTAGAAAACTAACACGAGTGTGTTTGAGAGTGTGTAAATGACGTCACGAACGACAATTCCTCATTCTAACGCCGATCCCATCTTTTCCTAATATAGGAAAATGGTGCGAACAAGAGCAAACCCGAATGTCGAAGTTCAAGATAATGGTGTTGGTCATGGTAACCCTGGAGGTGGTCGTGGCAACCCGAGAGGAGATCGTGGAGGTCAGTAAGGAAGAGGCCGTGGTAGAGGTCGTGGTGGCTGTGGTGATAGCATGGGTCACGTTGAGAACCCTGATCTGGCCACTATCATTGTTGAACAGTTGGCGGCTTCAATGCCTACTATTATTGAACAAGTGACTGCCGCAATGGGTGCTGTCCCGAATCAGAACCGAAGAGCACCTGAAGTTGAAGCTGAACGAGCAAGAGTTGCGCCGCAACAAGTGAATCAAGAACCAGAAAATTTTGATCCTGAAGTGGAGTTTGTTGGGGAAGGTGTGTATGTGGGCCCTGGACCCAGAAGGTTTCCCAGGAATGATGAGTATGCTGTGGAAAGAAGAGGTTGCAGTTACACCGAGTTCAAGAAGTGTGGTCCACCAGATTATAATGGAAGAGGAGGGGCAGGCGTGTTTATGAAGTGGTTGGAGAAATTGGAAGCAGTCATGGACATAAGTGAATTTCCATCTCATCAGAGGGTAAGATTCACTGGAGGTTCATTTACTGATGATGCACTGTCATGGTGGAATACTTTGCTAGGAGCCCGTGGAAGAACTGCTACTTTGGAAACACCATGGGATCAGTTTAAAGAGATGATGAAGAACCTCTTTTGTCCACTAAATGAGATGCAAAAGATTGAGCAAGAGTTTTGGCACCACACCTTGGTGGGATCCAGTCATGCAGAGTATACTAGCAAGTTTCAAGAGTTGGCTAGATTGGTACCTCATTTGGTGACTTCTGAGTCTAAGTTGATTGAGAGATACATCTATGGTCTCATTCCTCAGATTCGCAACACTATGACTGGCTTTCCTCCTTACTCGATTGAAGAAGCTATTCGAAGAACCAGTGCCATAACGGATGACTTGGTTAGGGTTGGAACACTGACTAAGTCTGAAGAGAAGAAAAGAGATTCTGGTGAAACCAGTAAGAGGAGAGATTTCAGAGCTGACATGAGAGTCAGAGTTGGAAATGTGTTTGCAGCAGTTGAGTCAGGACAGAGGGCGTATGTTGGCCATTCTCCTCAGTGTGCTACTTGTACTTATCATCATCCAACAACAGTGCCATGTCGATTTTGTCAGAACTGTCAGAAATTTGGGCACTTGTCTAGAGATTGCAGAGCAACTAGAATCCCAGCAGTACCACTGAATGTCGCACCAAGAAACATTAGAAATCCTCCAGTTAATCCAAGAGCTTGTTATGAGTGTGGCAGCACTAAGCACTACTGCAATGCTTGCCCAAGAATTGTTAGACGACCCACCCCAGCCGCAGCCAAACAGAATCCATTACAGATCGCAGCACCAAATCCACCAAGGGCTAACCAAGCCCAGCAGGCCAGGGGCCGAGTCTTTGCCTTGAATGCTGTGGAAGCTGCTAACGATCCGAACGTTGTCACGGGTACATTTCTCTTAAACAATCATCTAGCTACTGTGTTATTCGATTCGGGTGCTGACTACAGCTTTATCTCCACTAACTTTGTGTGCACTATTAACGTGAAACCCATTAATAGAGGTAGCTAGTGGTGGAATCTCTAAACTTGACCAAATTGTGCCTAAATGTGTGCTAACACTTGATACTCATTCATACTATATAGACTTAGTCCCATTTGAAATGGGTAGCTTTGATGTAATAGTGGGGATGGATTGGTTATCCCTGGTAGATGCTACCATTGTATGTCGCGCAAAAATCCTTAGAATACCCTTAAGTGGGGGAGACGTACTAGAAATCCAAGGTGAACGACCCGAGTCACACATAAGAATCCTAATGAGCACGGAAACCGAAGTAATCAAACTGGCCGATATCCCAATAGTCTGTGATTTTCCCGATGTATTTCCTGATGATGTTCAGGGATTGCCTCCGTCTCGACAGATTGAATTCCAAATCTATCTCTTGCCTAATGCAACACCAGTAGCAAAGGCACCATACCATTTAGCTCCTTCTGAAATGCAAGAACTCCCGACACAGTTACAAGAGCTACAAGAGAAGGGTTTCATTCGACCAAGTTCTTCACCATGGGGTGCACCGGTACTATTTGTTAAGAAGAAAGACGGATCTTTTCGCATGTGCATCGATTATCGTGAGCTAAATAAGTTAACCGTTAAGAATCGATATCCTTTACCGCGCATTGATGATTTGTTTGATCAACTACAAGGCGCCAAGTACTTCTCTAAGATCGATCTTCGTTCAGGTTACCATCAGTTAAGAGTTCGAGAAGAAGACGTGCCAAAGACAGCATTTAGCACGAGATATGGACACTTTGAGTTCTTAGTGATGTCATTTGGATTGACAAATGCGCCTGCTGTTTTTATGGACCTGATGAATCGCGTATGTAAGCCCTACTTAGATCGTCCATCATTGTTTTCATTGACGATATTCTCATCTACTCGAAGACTAAGAAAGAGCATGAAGTCCATCTGAGAGAAGCTTTAGAACTTCTGAGGGCTGAAAAGTTGTATGGAAAATTCTCGAAATGTGAATTTTGGTTAGAAGAGGTGAAGTTTTTGGGTCATGTAGTTGACAAGGATGGAATAAAGGTTGATCCCAGCAAGATAGAAGCAGTAGAGAATTGGAGAAGGCCAGAGACGCCGACTGAGATCAGACAGTTTCTTGGTTTAGCAGGCTACTACCGCCGATTCATCGAGAACTTCTCAAGGATCGCACAACCACTTACATTGTTGACACACAAGGATAGAAGTTTCGATTGGGGAGAGAAACAAGAAGAAGCTTTCAGAATCTTGAAGAAGAAGTTATGTAATGCACCGGTCTTAAGTCTTCCAGAAGGAACCGAAGATTTTATTGTTTATTGCGACGCGTCGGGTCAAGGCTTAAGATGTGTGCTGATGCAACGAGGCAAGGTTATTGCATATGCCTCTCGCCATCTGAAGATTCATGAGAAGAATTACACGACACACGATTTGGAGTTGGGAGCTATCGTTTTCGCACTCAAATGTTGGAGACACTACCTGTACGGGACAAAGAGTGTGATATACACAGATCATAAGAGCCTTCAGCATATCTTCACTCAGAAAGATCTTAATATGCGCCAGAGACGATGGCTAGAGTTGTTTAGCGACTACGATTATGAAATTCGATATCACCCCGTAAAGGCAAATGTAGTAGCAGACGCCTTAAGTAGGAAGGAGAGAGTTAGGCCAAGGTGAATTAGAGCCATGAGCATTACCGTGCACAACAGTCTGAAAGATAGAGTGGTTGGGGCACAAGTAGAAGCAAACAAGAAGGAGAATATTGACAGAGAAGGATTGGGAGGTATGATAGAACAGTTCGCTCAAAGAGATGATGGAGGACTGTATTTTTGTGATCGATTGTGGATACCGATGTATGGAGGACTAAGGAAGTTGATAATGGACGAAGCGCACAAAGCAAGATATTCTATCCATCCAGGGATAGATAAGATGTACCAAGACTTGCGAGACCTATTTTGGTGGCCAGGAATGAAGAGCGATGTGGCGGTCTATGTAAGCAAGTGCCTAACATGCTTGAAGGTTAAGGCAGAACATAAGAAGCCAGGAGGACTGTTAACACAACCAGAGCTTCCCAGTTGGAAGTGGGAAAAGATTACTATGGATTTTGTCACAAAGTTGCCAAAAACGAGTAGTGGTAAGGATGCAATATGGGTGGTGGTAGATCAACTAACCAAGTCAGCGCATTTCATACCCATACGTGAAGATTACTCAATGGAGCAATATGCGCGTCTATATCTTAAGGAGATTGTAGCTAAACACGGCGTTCCAGTATTGATCATTAGTGATAGGGATAGTCGATTTACCTCAGGATTTTGGAAATCGTTGCAACGAGCCTTGGGAACGCGAATCGATATGAGCACAGCCTACCATCCGCAGACAGACGGACAGAGTGAGAGAACGATTCAGACACTAGAAGACATGCTAAGAGCCTGTGTCATAGACTTTGGAGGAAGTTGGGATACTCACCTCCCATTAGTCAAATTCTCATATAACAACATTTATCATGCAAGTATTGGGTGTCCGGCTTTTGAGGTTTTGTATGGAAGAAGATGTCGATCCCCGCTTGCATGGCACGAAGTCGGAGACATGCAACTAATAGGTCCAGAAATCATTCTCGAAACTACCGAAAGAGTTGCTCAAATCAAGGAGAACCTTCTGAAGGCAAGAGACAGACAAAAGAAATATGCAGAAAACCGAAGAAAACCTTTAGAGTTTCAGGTTGGTGATTGGGTGATGCTTAAAGTTTCGCCTTGGAAGGGCGTAGTCAGATTCATTAAGAGGGGGAAACCAGCCCCAAGATATGTTGGACCGTTTGAGATTGTAGAACGCATTGGTGTAGTAGCTTACCATTTGAAACTTCCTCAAGAGTTGAGTAACGTACACGATGTTTTCCACTTATTGAACCTTAAGAAGTGTCTAGCCGATGAAACAACATATGTTCCTTTAAACGAGATACGAGTAGATAGTAATCTAAGCTTCAGAGAAGAACCCGTTGAAATATTAGAACGAGAAGTCAAAAAGCTCAAGAGACATAAGTATACCATTGTGAAAGTTCGTTGGAACTCCCGTAGAGGCCCAGAATTCACTTGGGAACGAGAAGACCAAATGAAGCTTAAGTATCCACACCTTTTCGCTTAACCCGATACCTCAAACTAGTGAGAAAACCTAAGAGCTTAGCTCCTAACTTAACACTTGACACTTGCTATGCGATATGATACTTGAAACTCAATGTGAAGCATGCTACTTGTTATTTGTGTGTGATTACATACTTGAAACTTAACATGCGAATGCCTGTAAACTTGGTGTGCAATCGAAACATGAAACATGAAGTGTAATCCGAATTTCAGGACGAAATTCCTTTAAGTAGGGGAGAATGTAACAACCGCCTGAGAAACTATAAATAGAAGGCCCATTTTATCTTAAACCTTGAATTATAAGACGAGTTCATAATTTATTATGATTAAATACTAGATTTCGAGTCGTAAACGATCGTATTTATGAAAGTTCTAGCCCTAAAATATTCACAAATAGTCCCTACATTTATTAAGATCATTATTATTGGAAAAACTATAAATAGAAGAACTTAGTGAGAGAAACTCATTCCTTCGTCTTCTTCATCTCACCTCTCTCTCTCTAAAACACACACTTGCAGCCTCCATTCACACACACAAAATTCATCTTTTGATTTTGGGTTGTTAAACCAAAATTATTTGTACTTTTAGCATCATTGTGATAATCAAAACACATTTCTGAAATCAAATCTCAGGTAACAACAACAAATTTTGAGTTTTTGATCAAATTAAAAGTGTAATTTTTCAAGTTTATGTTCTTGATGATTTGGTCCAATTTTTGAATGAAAAAGGTATTAATAGCTAATGGGTTTGTGTCTAAATGTGTTTAGTAACCCTTTTGTGAACAAATTTGGTAAAAGTGTTATTGGTAGTGTTATTATGTATAGATGTACTAGTTTTATGTTCTAACAAGTCCTGAAATCGATCTAGATCTTCGTATTATATTCATATGTTGTTCAGCTCGTTTGGGGCAGTGGGATGGTCCTGGATGGGACGATCTTGGTCCCCAAGATCGTCCTAGGGCAGCCTATGCTCTCTCTTGGTTGCTCGTTTGATCTCGTGTGAATGTTGTGATGTGATGTTGTGTTGATACACTACTGGGTAACTGATCTTCTAAGATCGGTTTTGCTCAACTTGTGTTCTTGAATCATGAAAGACTTTGTCCTTGATTCACAAAATGTGAAACGATCTAGGCTAAAGAAACACTAGGACGGTCTTGTGACTTAGAAACCTAAAACGACCTTGGGCATATGAACATATGAAACGATCTTAAGCCTTGACACTTGAAACGATCTTGAATCATGAAGAATGAGACGATCTTGACTAGATGTTACCTAAGACGATCTTGAACCTAGACAACCTAGGACGATCTTGACTGGATGTTACCTAGGACGATCTTGGTTGGGAAGCTAGGACAACCTTCAGCCAAAAACCCTAGACGAACTTGTTCTATAACTCCTTATGCTTAAACCTAAATCAATCTAAACATGTACTTGATCACCAAACCAATTCATAACATCATTATCACTTGATCAATCACAGTAGAGGCTACATATTTACATCAAAGCTAGTTCATAAATCAATCTAAAACAATGTACATGATGCAAACCCTAATTAGGTACACAAAGACATGTTCTACCTTGATTTTTAAAGTACGAGTCCTATGAACAACTAAATCGAGTTCTTAAAGTTAAAGTTCATTACCTAAAGACACGTTCAACTCTTTATCATGGTAATCACTTGTGTGTGAGTTCTAGGACGTTCATATCGAGTCCAGTTCGAGAACTTAAAGTTCATTTAAACACTTTTCGAGTCAAAACGTTCAAAGATCTTCAAAGGACTAAATCATCAGTTCATTAAGGACAACTCAGTGAATAATTAATCACAAGAACTAATACATGTATTCATCTATGCTCAATGACTTGTGATTAGGTTGACATCAAGACATACTTGGATTCAAATAGATATATTCTACCTATATCTGTGGTTGCTCTCTGTGCTTGTAAACTACGCTTGTATCGGATCACTGTGAATCTTCGTAGCCATTACTTCTTTACTTATGTTTTGGGGTGAAAGGAATACTATACATGCTTTTATATGCCGTAACTACTTTTATTATTCTATGGCTGTTTGACTACTTTGTGACATACTAGCCGGTCATATTGATGACTGTGAGTGCTCGATTGATACATACTAGCCGGTCATATTGATGACTGTGAGTGCTCGATTGATACATACTAGCCGGTCATATTGATGACTGTGAGTGCTCGATTGATACATACTAGCCGGTCATATTGATGACTGTGAGTGCTCGATTGATACATATTAGCCAGTCATATTGATGACTGTAAGTGCTCGATTGATACATACTAGTCGGTCATATTGATAACTGTGAGTGCTCGATTGATACATACTAGTCGGTCATATTGATGACTGTGAGTGCTCGATTGATACATATTAGCCGGTCATATTGATGACTGTGAGTGCTCGATTGATACATATTAGCCGGTCATATTGATGACTGTAAGTGCTCGATTGATACATACTAGCCGGTCATATTGATGACTGTGAGTGCTCGATTGATACATATTAGCCGGTCATGTTGATGACTGTGAGTGCTCGATTGATATACTTGTCGGTCATGTTGATGACTGTGTGTGCACGATTAATATATGCTAGCCTGGTACCGTAAGTGCACGTTTATACACAAACACATAATTATGTGCAAAGTTAGTCTTTAGCCACATCATACTACTTTATTCTCAACATTCTATCGACAGCACAAAACATATTTATACAACTTGTTTATGTACTCAAACCTACGAACTCACCAACCTTTGTGTTGACACGTTTAAGTATTCCTTTCAGGTAATCAAGAAAATCGTGGCTAGGATTGGTAGCATGGGACTTTTAGCAGACTGCAGGCTAGGTTTTGAAGTTTGCATGCTCTTGTTTATGCTCGATGGCAATATGCCTAACCTTTACCCCTGCGTGGGAACTTATCTCTTCTCTATTTTAATGCTTGATTTAACTTGTGTGTTATGACTACTATTATGCTTGTTTGGTTATGAAATTGACTATTTATGCTTAATGTATGAACTCATTTAGTATTCCTATGTAACATCCATGTGCGCGTGTGCTTTATCTTACATCCCGAGTTTTTCGCCACTGTCGGGGTGTTACAATTTGTGACACGTGATGGTACTCGAGTGTTTGTAACGCACTCACAACCGTGTACCATCACTTCTGATACATTGAGGGATGCCCTTAACCTCAACTATTGGAGACAAGATGAATCTCCAGTTGTAATCTCCCAAAACATCAACTTTCGCCAGGTGCTTCTTGATATGGGCGACGAGGAAATACTGGAGAAGGGAGTTTTACGAACCAAGGGACCCATGACTATGAAAGGGCTTTCACCATCCTAGAAGTACTTCATGGTCCACTTGGTTGAAAGTTTGGGTGGGAGTTCTGGTGGTTTGAACCAGATCAACTCCTTTCAAGCAGAGATGGCATATTGGATTGTGGAATGGACTAAGGGTAGATTTCGCGAACATATTGTTCAGAAGCCTTGTCTTCAAGTTGAAAGGTAACAGGGTCCTTGCATACCCTTCTCGCGATTTCTATCTCTTTGTTTTAAGTTAATTCTGGGCAGATAAGAATACAAAAATACACAATCTTTATACTCTGTGCCAGAATTATTGAGGAATCTGGACAACCTTGTGTCCGCAACTAATGAGGTCTAGATTCCTCCGAGAATGTTGCAGGCATTCTCTAAAACTGATGCACCACCACCAGGTGAGTCAGAAAGACAACTGGGCGGGCCTCAAAATAATGAGGGACCCACCGGTTCATCTGATGAGATTGTGACTGTTTCCGAACCTGGAGATCTCCCAACAGGTATCCAGGCTGTTCCAAAGGCAAGAAGGTCTATCAAAAGACGAAGGAACAAATCAGAACTTGCTACTTCTAGCCAGTCACAGCCAGAGATCGTGGTTCCAGAATCTGCGGCCCATGATATTGCAACTGAGGAAAGAGCAGTTGTAGTTGCGGCACCAGTGACCTCTTTCCAGGGAGAAAATGCTTCGGCAACGGATCCTAGAACTGATGAAACCATTGTGGAAACTTAAACTGGTCATCAGGAGTCTGAACAACTTGTTCAGCCACCCCCAACATTAATGGATCTAGGCATAAATGAGAGTGAGTTTTAGCTTGAGTCTTCGGACTCATCTCAGACAGAATCTGACCAGAAAATGGCTGATGCATCTGTACATGATCAGCTCCCTTCCTTTTCTGGTCAACCCCTAGTTCAACAAGTTTCAGTTCCACCTCTTGACTTTTCCCTACTACAAGAAATTCCAGAATTCACGTCTCGCAAGTTACTTTCCTCTATGAATGTGCCTAGAAATAGACACATTCTAACCCCACCGTCACCGTCGTTCACACCTGAGCATTCTCAGCATGAACGACAATTTGAATCTTTTCCACTTCTTTCTTTAACAACTCCTCTTGTCTTATCTGGTGCTACTACAACTGGAGAACCAACACTTGTACTACCTCCTCCAGTTGTACCTGTAGCTGTTAGAGTTGGTACAGTGACACCTTCTCCTCCATCACTGGATAGCCAGCTCGTGTCTTTTCAAACCGATCTCTCAAACCTTCTTACGAGGGTGGAGGAGATTCAAAAGACACTCGATAAAAATGCCAAGTCCCTCTCCAGGTACCAGAAGGAACACATTACAAATGTTAAAGTGGTTGACCTGGGGATTAATAAGTTCTCTGCTAATGAGGACTTGGTATTTGGAAAGCTCGATGAGTTGGTGAACTCCTCCAATCAACTGGCAACATCTTTAAGGGAAGCGTTTGCACTTACTCAAACTGGGGTCACATCTTCAATCACCACTCTGCTAAATACTACTGTCAGATCTTCAGAGGTGGATGTGAAGGAGCTTGAAAGACAGGTGAAGCTGTTGTTTGAAAAACCTGGTCTAGATGTGACAGAGCTTGGCAACCAGTTGGCCTCTTCAGTTGGTCACAAGATAAAAGAAACTTTGGCTGCTAGAGAACAAGTATTTCTAGAAAAGGTGATATCTGAGATCACCAAGACTGCAACACCCCAGGTTGATCTCACTCTCATCACATCTGAGATCAATCGGTTGAGGTGCAGTCTAGATACTCTAGCCAGCAAGGTATCTGATCATTCCACTGCCATAACCAATCTGACAACTGAAGCTGGCAAAGACAAGAATGAAGGATTGAAGGAAATGATGAAGGAATTGGTCAAGGAGATGGTTCCCTCAGGTTTGTCTTCTGATGAGTTGAAATTGTTAAATGAAATTCAGACGAGTCAAGTAAAAACCTTTGAAAATGTTATGACTCAGTCTCAGGAAGTAAATCATCTCTAGAGGACCTTGAGGTTGGCTTATGGGACTTTCAAGCAGTGTAAGGATATGCAATCGTGGCAGCCTCTAGCAAATTTGCCTTCAAGTCATCAAGATTTTGAGAATGTTCGATTAGGTCTAGATGCTGCCGAGGGGGAAAGGTCAGTGCTGTAACAACCCTCAATCTCCAATTAGGACTACTTACTTATATTTATTTAGGTTTTGATCCCTAGAGGTTTATTAAGAGAAATTGCCTCCAAGATATTCAAAGCATAGTGATAATTGCCCCCTAGTACAGTGAAATGCCTTGAAAATGCCCTAAACAATAACTATAATCATTCAATACGATCTCAAGCTATAAATTAGTTCTAATCAAACTTGGTGAAATGTCAATGAACCAAAAATTTTATTTCGAGAAGTTGGGTTACATAAATAATTGTACAAGACTCACAAGTTGTGATAACAACCAAAAATCTCTATAAATGTCCAAAAATTCAAACACAAAGCTAATTAAAGTACATTTGAACACAAAAATATAATGACCATCTTGAAAATAGATTTATAAACTATTATGTACATAATAGTAAGCTTGAATAATAATAAGTACATAAATATATTGCAACATTTGAATAAGTCTTCCAATTAAAAGATATGCATACAACTTAAACTTATTATAAATATAAACTCTTATAAAATCCACCAATCAACATACAACTAACCCACTTATTCTTACACTCACACACCCATAATACATACATATATTTATTTGCATGTCTTAACACTAGTTGGGAACTAACCCAACATCTCACCCCATTAGTTAACCAACCCATGTCTTCCCACCACACCTTTTAACCAATAAACTCACTCCATACCCTTTATTTTCTGCCATATCCACGTTTTTTATGCCCCAAGACCAGGCCACTCTCTGATTTCACACTCAAACACAACACACACACATGCAATGGGTCTCTCTCAACTCTCCCAACTTTCCTTGTTTCTTCTTCTCCATTTTCGGATTCTCCAAGGCAAAATGGAGCTTAAAACTGAATAATCTAATGTAATAATAAGTCATATGGATCATCTATCACCTAGAGTCATGTATGGTGGAAGCTTGGAGGTGATTTGGAGGCAACAACCATACAAAATCAGCCCTTTAAGGGGACTGATCGACAGCAGCAAATATGGGCCAAGAACAACCCATAAACTCATGATTTAATCATCAAACAATCAATAACTAACAATAATCTTGTATGGGGTTAAGATATAATCAATGGGAGCATGGATAGGAAGCATCAATAGCTCTCAAACGGCCATATATGTCAAGGTTTTCATCATCTAAGGTTGTTCTCTCAAAGCCGATTTCAATACATCTTTATCTATAAATTTTTCAATGATCCATTAATGCTTTTGAGTTTGATTATCAGTAAATATGTGTTTTACAAGTAAATAATGCATTTTATGTTGAGAAAATACAAGATCTTTACATGCATTTTTTTTATAGGATGATCAAGAGATGTTTTGGCAAGAATCATGATTATCAATTATGTTTTGTATAAGTTCAGTTGAAAATGATGATGAATGATCTTGAAATTTGTTTGAAATCTGTATATTTGATGTTAAGAGATACAAAAGTAAGTGATAATCTTGTTGGTGGTAATTTAGAGGCTAAAACAAGCAACCAACACCATTGGTGGGATGCATTAACCAATAAACATTCTGACAGAATTGGTCTTCTGTCTTGTACTGAATAAACTGAGCATGTGAGGTCCGTTTCAGGCAAAACTTTCAAAATAAAAGTTGTAGATAAACGAGCTAAGTTTAACCTCCAACTGGAATTACTCAAAAATACTGAACCAAACGAAAGATATGAGTTTTCTACTGAAATTGGTCAAAACTGTAATTTGGTATGAATATTTTATAAATTTTAACAATTTTTAATCATGGTGTAAAGTAATTTCAATCTATTGTGAACTTAAAATCAAAAATCATGGGATTTTTCTAACAATTAGAACATCAAGAACTTTTATAAAACTTTTGATGTCGCAAGCAGTGCCCATTCGGGACAGTTTGTGTTTGGATAATTTTTAAGGACACCAAAGATCATCTAAAAATTCACAAAAACACTAGATACATATAAGTCACTGTGTAAAAAATATGAAGGTCCAAATGATTCGGCTTGACCCCAAAATAGTAGCCAACATTTCATAAAAATCTGAATTAAAAACAGAAAATTTGAAAGGAAACTAACCATTCGTATAATGGGCGAAAAGATGTACTAAAGACCATAAGGGGCTAACCCGGCCTAAATACTAAACCCATAGAACCATAAATCAGTAGGCCCACTTGGCCCAACAAACCATAAAGTCCAATAACCAATATAACCCATTAAGCACATAACCCAAATAATGTTAAGCCCAATAACTAAATTAAGCCCAAGTCACTTAAAAACCCATCACATTTTGGCCCAATTGATAATGGCCCATAACACTTAAACGAATTTCATGAGATAAGTGTAATCAAAATAAAACAAAGATAATTAAGTGAGATAGGCATAAGTAATTATGTTAACCAAGCTATATATTTATATCACAAATGCTAATTCGCGCTAAAATCGGTTACACAACAAATGAAAAATAAGGATAACATAACTTAATATGGCATTTTTATATGATAACCTAATATATCAAGTGAAACCACAGATGAAGCCAAGTTACCAAAAATCTAACAACTTATAACTACGCATGTAATGAAAGTAACCTTTCTCACCATACATCTCTACAACCAAAACGATGCGAATGTTAGCAATATACTCCGATCCCACAATTTATAGCAACATAATGAAAGTGGCAATTCTAGGTAATGGCTTAAGATAGGAACTTATGTATATTAGTCCTCTCGTAGGGATAGTCTTGACTTTGAAATGTGGATGAGGACCATGATGGAATATATAATCAAGGAAGCAATAGATGAGAAGTACCCATTTTGGATAAATAGATATAATGCTCGGCATATTAAAGTGAGTCATAGCCCCCTTTTCAACTATTTTATGTGTTTAACTATCGGGGTGAAAAGCATGATATATAAATGAAATTGCTTTTATATACATATATATGAAATGATTCTTGATAATATGATTATGAAATGAAATTGTCTCGTATGTTCAATGTGATAAATGTTTTATGATGAGTTTGAGTTCTGTCAACCCGTTTTCTTTCGGTACACTACTATTTACTCCGAAAGTGGAGGCCTGTAGTTAGATAGTTGTGCAACTAGGTTTCGTCCACCCACCCATAAGTGTAACGGCGGAAGGTTGGTTGTCTTTGTGACAACCCTCACTTCCAGTCCGACCATAGTGGTTCTCTAGCTACCTTAAATTTAAATGGTCGTCTCCATGGCATGACCCTATTATTATTAATACGGTACATGATTGACAGCTTCTGCTATGAAATGAATTATATATATATATATTATATTGTTGGACTTGATAAAATGGTAGTAGTAGTGGCTCAAGCATTTACTCATCAAAAGTTACTTGAATTATGCCCTTGTGGCTAAATGAAATTGATATTATTATATTGAATATTATGAATTGAACATACGGTTTGGGTATTGGACCCTATATGGAATCTTTGTAAGGTGCCCTATTGTTGTGTGGATCGTAATAAGATGTGATTCGTTATGTCAAGAGTGCGGAATCCTCTTAAGATAACTAGATTGCTATTTCCTTTTGCTGATTAATAAGCAATTAACGAACCCAAGGAGATGCACAAGGCTTGTGGTTCGTGTAGGAGGTTACACGAAGGAACAAATAACCTTGATTCGTGTATAATCACTAAGATCTAAAAAGATTACAAACGATTAACCTAGATCCGTAGATTAGGTCTTGTATTTATACTAGTTAAGTATTGGATCGTGTGGGCTTAGGCCTTAATCGAAGATTAGGCCCGAAACAATAATCAATTCGATCTGCCTCGTGCTGACGTCAGCACGAGGCCAGTCCTATATGCTGATGACGTCAGCACGAGGTTCGACCTTTTGATTCTTTGTTTCACTTCATTTGGCTCGTACATAACATCCAATCATCGTTTAAGTATTCTATGACACTTCTAAACCTTGATTCTTTGTTCTTGTACCTGCAAATGTAATGGAACGAGTTGAGCTAACAGAAAATTTAAGGTTCGTCAATTACTACAAAATTATGCAAAACAATATATAACATACAAACACAATACAAAATACAAACAGATATAATATTGAAGTTCAAACGTAATCATTAAATATCAACACAAGTTCTTATTTAAATGATTACAAACATAGTTCCAAAAACATAAACGATAATCAAATCTATGTTGCGATTGTCACAACGAATCTGCATCTACAATCTTTAAAGTTGTTGAATTTGGTGATAATGGAATATTGATAACCGAATGATTTTGGGTATGATATACGATAAATCGATTGATATTTTCTCTCATAATGATTTTGCTAAATGAGAACTTTATAAGTTACCATGGATTCTTCCACGTCTTGAAATGACATTATAGTATTTGGAAAGCTTGATGGTTTGATATGAGAATTTTGTCGGTCTTATGGTTTGGGAACTTCGAAATGTAACAATAATATACTTTTTAATTGTTAAAATGGGCATATACCAAGATTTATATAAAAACCTATGCACTCACCAACTAAGTTTTCGTAGTTGACACTTTTTCTTCATGTTTTTCAGGAAATAAGCTTAAGCATTAAGGATTTATATGCTTCATGATTATTTGCATTGCCCTTTGGACTCAAATATCAAACCTTGTGATGGGTAAATGGAATCCGCCTTGATCATTGTAGTATACTATTCATGTGCTTGATATTTGTTTCGTGTAGATGCAGATTCGTTGTGACAATCGCAACATAGATTTGATTATCGTTTATGTTTAGGAACTATGTTTGTAATCATTTGAATAAGAACTTGTGTTGATATTTAATGATTACGTTTGAACTTCAATATTATATATGTTTGTGTTTTGTATTGTGTTTGTGTGTTATATATTGTTTTCTAGGTACAAGAACATAGAATCAAGGTTTATAAGTGTCGTAGAACACTTAAACGATGATTGGATGTTGTGTACGAGCCAAACGAAGCCAAACAAAGAACCAAAGGCACGTCCCTCGTGCTGACGTCATCAGCATGAAGGATTACCCTTGTGCTGACGTCAGCACGAGGTAGATTGGTTATTGTTATTTTCTGGCCTAATTATCTAATTAAGGCCGAAGTCCACACGATCCAATACCTATTAGTATAAATACACAACCTAATCTACGAAATTAGGTTAATCATTAATTGAATCTTTTTGAATATACACGAATTAAGGTTAATTGTTCCTTCGTGTGACCTCCTATACGAACCACAAGCCTTGTGCATCTCCTTGGGTTGATTAATTACTCATTAATCAGCAAAAGGCAATAGCAATCTAGTTATCTCAAGAGGATTCCGCACTCTTGACATAATGAATCACGTCTTATTACGATCCGTGCAACCATAGGGCCCTACAAGTGGTATCAGAGCCCTAAGGTTGATTACCAGAAGGTGTAAGATCGTTTGATTGGCTATTGATTGCAAATTCGTTTTGAAATTCGTGTTAATTTGCATTTTCGTGCTCTTCTTCGTGTGACACTTTGTGCTTATGTCAGCACGAAGTAGGTTTTGCTTAGTGCTTATGCCATCGTCATTTCGTGGACTTCGTGTCTCGTGTGACTCATTTTACTTCGTGCCACGTCAACACGAGCTACCCTTCGTGACTTAGGTCGTGACTTCTGTACTTCGTGTTTGACTTCGTGCCACGTGTACCTCGTGCCACGTGTACTTCGTGGCACACAAACTAAGTGTTGTTTTGTTTTATTTGTTCACTAAAAGATTCGAAATGACAACCGTACCGGCTGCCGCAAACTCTCCTAATTCCCTACTCATCAGCCAGATGATCATGCATGATCATGAGGTTGGTCGTGGAAACACACCTCCAAAGTTGTTTCGTATGGAAAACTATTAGATGTGGAAGAGACGTTTTGAAGACTACATTCGTCTCACTAATATGGAAATGTGGGTGGTGATAACTCAAGGTTTTGATTGGCCTTCGTATGAGAAAAATGGTATGATTGGTAGATATGCTTATGCTGATATGCCAGCTGAAGAAAGGAAGAGATACATTGTTGAGGGAAAGGCCTTGTCCACTCTTACTATGGCTATACCTCAAGATAGTATACACTTGTTCAAGAAGTATACTACTTGAAAGGACTTATGGGATGCTCTCGAAAGATATTGCGAGGGTAATGCAACATTGAAGAAAAATTGTATCAAACTACTGAAGCGTCAATATGAAGCATTCAATAAACTGAAAGGAGAATCTCTTGATGAGATCATCACTCGATTCAGTCATTTGACAACTGAGTTATCATATTTTGAGGTTGTATATCCTACTACTGAGCTAGTTGATAAGTTTTTGGACTCGTTACCTAAGTCTTGGACTGATTATGTTCATCAACTTCATGATGATCAAGAATACAGTACATGAGACTTTGAAAAGGTAGTTTCCAAACTGAAGAACAGAGACATGAAGAGAAGAATTAAAGATACTCACTCAGATTTTACTCAAGATCCATCTTTGTATCATGCTAAGCCTGTTCATTTAGCAAGTTCTAGTTCCGGAAATAATGCATTTCTAAGTGGTTCTGAAGTGACACCAATAGTAGTGCTGAAGATCTTGCTGGATATGTTGCTTATGACAATACAAATATGAATGTCAAAAGCAATGTTCAATCTTTTCACTCTATGCCAATGAGTATGAGTTTGGTAGAAGGTAGAATGAGTATTTACTCAGCTTTCTGTAATGCTCATGAAGCTTTTATTGGTGGAAAGGTTACTGATCCTGCAGTGATTGATGAGGATTACAATCAAATAGATTCTGATGATCTGGAAGAAATGGATCTACAATGGCAGCTGGCTATACTCACTATTAAGGTCAGAAGATTCACTCAGAGAACTGGGAAACCTATAGGTAATGGCTCCAAAGGCTTTGACAAATCAAGGGTGAAATGTTTCAATTGCGATAGATTCGGTCACTTTGCAAGAGAGTGTCAATGACCTAAGAGGATTGACAATACTACAGTTGGTCGTCAAAATTACAATCAAGGTGGTGTTACTCCAAGTAATCTCAAGCAATGATTGCATTTTCTGCTACACCACAACAGCCAGTTTCGTCACCAATTTTGGAGTCAAAGGCCGTTGTTGTTCAAAATCCGGATGGTACTTATCCCCACAATCTGATGATACTTCGAATCATGCTTACATGGTAGAAGTCTATGATAAGGTAGTTGCTACAATAGATTATGTTGTATACTCAAGTGAAGAAAATGCATCTGAGGTAGTTAAGCAGAATGTACGATATGTTGCTGAGACTGTAAGATCTGAGAGTGAACCGATGATAGCAGTGAAAGAATCTGAAGAAAAAGAAGAGTCATCGATTCCTGCTGATGACATTTCTAAGAAGAGCATCGAAGAACAAATGAAGAACTTCGTGATACCTGAAGGTATGACAACTGAAGACTTTGTTGCATAAATGGCAGAGTGCAAGGCTGCAGATCAAAAGGGTGAACCAAGGAAGGCTATCAGTCTTTGGTATTTTGACAGTGGATGCTCTCGGCACATGACAGGGGACAAGCATGTTTTTTCCAACTATGAAGATTTAAATGGTTCTTACGTTAGTTTCGCAGGTCCCAAGGGCGGCAACATCTCGGGCCAAGGTGATGTTGTCAATGGGAAGATTACGCTGGAGAAAGTCAATTATGTGGAACAGTTAGCACATAATTTATTAAGTGTTTCTCAGATTTGTGACAAGGGAAACAACGTCCATTTTACTGAGAAAGAAGCACTTATATTGAAACCAGGATATGTTATTCCTGAAGACTGGATCCTGCTAAAAGCTCCTAGGAAGAGAGACATCTATGGCCTTGTATTAGGTGTTGATGATCCTAAGGAGTTTGTTTGCTTATTAACGAAAGCAAACGAATCTGAATCTTTGTTATGGCATAGAAGAATGGGACATATTTATTTCCAAAAGATGAATGACATTGTCAAACATGGTTTGGTTGAAGGCGTTCCCATGAAACGGTTTGGAATGGAAGACAAATATGTACCTTATCTGAAAGGTAAACAACAAAAGTCTGCACATAAACCGAAGCAAGAAAACTTTAGTGCCAATCCTTTCGTGTTACTTCACATGGATTTATTTGGTCCAGTAAATGTAAGAAGTATCGGTGGGATGTACTACTATTTGGTGGTTACTGATGATTACTCGAGATTCTCATGGGTATTCTTTCTTAAATCGAAAGATGAAACTCCGCAGATTTTGATAAAATTCTTTGTCAAAACTGAAAAAATTTATGGAGTTCGTGTTAAGAGAATCAGGAGTGAAAACGGAACTGAATTCAAGAATAATGTGATGGATGTCTTTTGTTTGTCAAAGGGAATCCAACTTCAATACAGTTCTCTGTATGAACCACAACAGAATGAAGTTGTTGAAAGAAAGAGTAGGACTCTAATCGAGACAGCCAGAACTATGCTTGCAGATTCAGGGCTTCCTACTATGTTTTGGGGGGAGGCAGTGAATACAGCTTGTCATATTTTAAATAGGGTTACTGTAGTTAAGCGTCATAATAAGACATGTTATGAGCTTCTACATAAGAAGAAACCGAATTTACAGAATGTTAAACCATTTGGTGTACCGTGTACTTTCTTGAAGTATCTACCTCAGTCAAAGTTTGATCCAAAGGTTGAAGAGGGATTTTTCATGGGTTATAAACCGGGAACATCAATTCGACGGGTTTACAACAAACAGACCGGCAAAGTTGACTTGGGTACAAATGTCAAGATTGTCAGTCATAAGCCCGCATTTCATTCTGGAACTGGCAAAAACTTCTATTACAATAGTGTGTTTAGTTCACTACACGGTCCTGATTCTTATTCAGATCCTGAGACAGTTGATGATGTGATTATTTTGAGAGATCACATGGATAATACTTCTACATCTCCGCCTACTCGAAATGTCGATACTACTCCAACCAAAGTTCAGTCTACTACTGTTCTTGATGAAAGTGGTAAGGACAAGAATAAGACACCAGATTCAGATGATAATGAAACAGAGAACACTATTCCACTTACTCCGTCAAAGGTTTCACTGCCTGATAATGATCTTATTTCTGTAAAATCGGAAGATTATTTTAGCTCTCCTGAGTTTTAGATTAAAACGAATTTAGGAGAAAGTCTGAATGTTGATTCGGTTCCTCAATATCGAGTTAATAAGGATCATCCGGTTGAAAATATTCTTGGTAATGCTACAGAACCTGTTCGAACTAGAAATCAGTTGAATAAGGATCTAACTAGTTTGTTTTGTGAAGTGAAAGCACTGGATTGATAACGTAGTGTTTATATTCTGGTTTCATTTCACAAGTAAAACCTATGAATGTTAAGACAGCACTTCAAGATCCATGTTGGGTTGAAGCTATGCAAGAAGAATTAGCTCAATTTGAAAAACTTGGAGTTTGGGAGTTAGTATATGTGCCTAGAGGTAAAGAACCGATTGGAACTCGTTAGGTATATAGCAAACGAGATGACAAAGGGATTGTTACTAGAAATAAAGCAAGTTTGGTTGTTTAGGGGTTTGCACAACGAGAAGGATATGACTATAACAAAACTTTTGCACCAGTTGCTAGGATTGAGGCTATAAGGTTATTTTTAGCCTATGCAAGTTTCAAAGGTATAAAGGTGTATCAGTTAGACGTTAAAAGTGCCTTCTTATACGGTGAAGTTAAAGAAGAAGTATGTGTTCACCAACCACTGGGGTTTGAAGATCCGAACTATCCAAGAAGAGCATATCGACTGGATAAGGCTCTTTATGGATTGCATCAAGCACCCAGAGTGTGGTATGAAAAGTTTTCGACGCATTTGTTGACAAATGGTTTTACAAGAGGATCGATAGACAGCACATTGTTTATCCAGTGGAAGAAGCGAGATTATCTAATTGTACAAGTTTACGTGGATGATATCATTTTTGGTTCATCTAATATAAAGATGTGCAAAGAGTTTGAAATGAGCATGAAAAATGAATTTGAAATGAGTGCTATGGGGGAACTTCAATTTTTCCTCGGACTGCAAGTTGATCAAAGAAAAGATGGATTTTTTATTCACCAGTCTAAGTATGTCGATGACATCTTGGAGTGGTTTCAAATGTTAGAGTCTAAAACATATGGTACTCCTATTCAGCAAAATCATGGTTTAGGAGTTCTTGATCCGAAAGATGAACTTGTGGATGCAACTTATTATCGTGCTATTATTGGCTCATTGATGTATCTGACTGCTTCGCGTCCAGATATTATGTTCGCTGTTTGTCTTTGCACTAGATTTCAAGCTAGTCCGAAAGAGTCACATTTGGTTGCAGCAAAACGTATTCTACGTTATCTTAAGGGAAACCAAGGGCTTGGTCTATGGTATCCTATGGGAGGAACGTTTGATTTTGTTGCATATACTGATTCGGACTTTGGCGGTTGTAACAATGACAGAAAGTCTACGACTGGAGGTTGTCAGTTGTTAGGAGGAAGATTAGTATCGTGGCAGTGCAAGAAGCAGACATGTGTTGCTCAGTCTTCATGTGAGGCAGAGTATATGGCTGTTGGTAGTTGTTGTTCCCAGGTATTATGGATTCAGCAACAACTTCGTGACTATGGTATGGATTTTCTTGATACTCCTATTAGAGTAGACAATAAGTCAGCTATAAACATTACAAATAATCCTGTCATGCATAAGGTCACTAAGCATATTGATATTAGACATCATTTCTTGCGTGATTGTGCCAAAAAGAAGTTAATTCATTTGGAAAAGGTTATAACTGATGATAATTTAGCCGATTTGTATACCAAAGCATTTGATAAGGCTCGATTTTAAAAGTTAATTCTTCTCAATGGGATGAAGAATGCTGATTCATATTAAATCTCTCAAAGAACTAATTTTGTAAGTTTGTGTCTGTAAATAGCTAGATTCGTAAAAATACAAAAAGAGTTCTTAGTGTCATAAAAACCGTAAAAATGTGAAAAATCAGAAAATGACAAAAATATGAAGAGATTTAAGTTAATGCTGTCAGATGATTAGAAGTGAGGATGCTTTAGCTTTTAAGCCTGCTTAATCGTAATATAACTGTTTAGTTCAGTGATTACAATATAGGATATATTGGTAGGCACAAAGTAGCAAGGTTTCCTTAAATCTGAACTTAATTTATATAATGTTCTTGTGGGAAACATATTCAGATATATGGCTGAGAATGCTTGCTTTTCAGAAATGAATTGATCTGGTTCTTAAATTCTATGAAAGATCTAGCATTACTATAGGATTTATTCAGTATATATACAAAAGTTTCTACAAGTCATGAGCATGAAAGTTAATTTAGTTATAATGTGATATTATTATTATGTTAATGCAAATGAAATGAATATAAATTAAGGGGCTAATGTGGTCTTTGAGATTCGAACAAGTATGTCCTCGGGGTGTCTTCGTATACCTAGCCTACCTAAAGCTTCCAACTTGGGATAGGTTGTCAGAAAGTTCGTTACACGGGTCTCATCGAAAATCACGGGTTTCCAAATGTAATGAAATGAAAGAACAAATAAAGATTAAAGTCGCAAGATACTAAATTCAATTAATATTTAATCTTAAAAAGTGTCTCATGGTTTGTTTAAAGAAGTTTTTGGATATATATTGAATATTTGTTATCTTAGTGCTTGTGTCGATTATGGGAGTATATCTGAATGTGGGTCACATAAGTTCGCAAATAATTAATGTGGCATGAGTAACTTACTAGGTTACATGGTGACTATCCTTGGCTAAAGTAATACGAAAGTGTCACAACCCAAAGGAAATTGGAAGTACCGAGTGTTTAAGAGGACAAATATGTCGGTAATCGTTGTTGGGTCACTGTTCATAACTAATAATAAGAGAATTGTTTCTCACCCGTAGGCTTATGTAAATGCTAATCTGATCTAATCTGCAGAAACTTAAGTTTTCTTATAAACAAATAAAGTAGTTTAGTTTTTATTTTGTTTTAGTTTTTTTTTTTTTAATTTTTATTTATTTTGATTTTGATTTTGATTTTTGTAATAAGTGTCAGTTTGTGTGTCAAACCAGTTCTTATTGCACGAGAGATTTGATAAGCATTAAAAGTTATAATTCTTAGTGAATTATATAAGTCTTGCTGCTTACGGTATAAATGTTTAAAAGATGGATTTTCTAATATAGACATAAGTTGTTTAAGGTTAGAAAATTAAATGATTCTTGTAAATTGAAAAGTCAAACTATTTTTGAATGTGTTTCAAGTAATTTTTTTTGAAATTTCAATTGTTTTTTTGTTGATAAGTATGCTTGACAAAGATTCGACTTGCCTTAGATTTTTAATCGCTAGGTTAAGATTTTGGTTGTTTTGCATATTTATGATATTTTATCAATATTGATGCATTGATGAAGTTTGTTGATGTGTGAAAATCTAGTTAAATTGAATTCCTTAAAAATACTTCGAATCGAATATCACACACAATCGGGCAGTGGACCCGTTCGTATGCAATATAGATTAAGGTAAGTAAAGGTTCGTTCCACAGAGACTACAAAGAGCTAGCGAGTTTTAAGTAGTTAAAAAGAGTTGGTTTTTTAAATACACCACGTCATCTTGGTTTTTATATTAAAAGTTAGTTAATTGAAAGAGTTATAAATTCCTAAGAATTTATCGAAAAGAAAATTGTTTTAAATCAAATAGGATGAGAAGATCATCCACTTCGACTCCATGATAAACATTATTTAGGTTGCATATAATTGAAGAACCAATTCAAATATGTTGATTTATAACCGAGAACTAAACAAAGAATCACCCCGTACCCGTCAAGTTCGTTACTTTATTCAATTCCCTTAATTAACTAGTTCCATTACTAAAACCGGTACCCCAAGATGCCTTTTATAACTTTCCTAGTCAACTAATTGTTTTGGTTATTTAGATAACAATTGAATTCAAAAGATTATGCAACCATTATTCAATGTGTCACTTCATCTCAGTGGATGACGAATTATTTAGCTACTCATAATCATAAACAAAGTACAAAGAGTAAAAATATAGAAGAACATATTGTACCAATGTGTAGAAAACAAGTAAACGCTAAGAAAATCGACAACCGAATGCCTTGAAGCTCGCGAACAATCCTTAGACCTTGATGGACGAAAAAACTGTTGAGAATAGCCCCAAAGAACCCTAAAATCGACTAGAGGTGATTGTATATCGAATGGGAGGGTTATGGTCTTGTATTTATAGTGAAAAATCAAAAACCCTTCAGCCGACCTATTTTATACGCCGCACGTAGCCTCTATGCGCCGCACAAAACCAAAGATTTCCATGTTTCAGACTTTCCATACCCGTTATGCGCCGCACGCCTCTCCTGTGCGCCGCACAGGCACAATTGCCAAATTCCCTGTCCAAAATCACACTTTTCTGTGCGGCCCACACCACATCCATGTGCCGCATATGCTTCCAGATTTCGCAAAACTTGTATTTTTCAACTCGTCTTCACTCGTACTCGTCCAAGAATCATCCTAATGCATCTTTTAACCTTCCAAATGCTATTTCTAACCCATGTACCTGTTCTAAGCCTGAAATCACTAACAATACCATCAAAGCATCGAATATACATATAGTTTGCACATAATTAAGCTTAAAACGACTTAGAAACGATATGGAAATATGCATATAAATGGACATATCAAATCTCCCCATACTTAAGCCTTGCTTGTCCTCAAGCAAATCCAGATTTCAAAACATTCATTCCCTTAGTTCTCGATTGTAAAATATGACAATAATCCAAAAAGAAGCAAAACCATTAGAATAGTTAAGCAGTTTTAATCTTAAATGAAAAATCGAAATGTTTGACAATATTTGAATGATATACAAGCCTCGAGAATACGACTAAGCACTTTAATCAAATGAAAGAAAAACATCTCAACTAACTTTCTCCAACTAACAAACTATTGGGGTTGAAATATTATATCAATCACTCGAAGCCTAGTCGTGATGCATTTATTTTAACCATAGGCTTGTAATAGAATCGTCCCTACGTCGCATTGGTGCTAGGCACCATATAACGTCTATCAAAAGAGGTAATTAAACGGTTGTAACATACAAATCTGAAGGCTTACAAAGGTCATTAACAATGTGTATGGAAATTTGGGATATAATTGGTGTTAAAAGGAAATAACACAACAATTAACAAAGTTTTACATATAGTCTAATCCCACACAATCCATATCACTAGTTGCCATCTAACCATAACCTAAAAGACGTTCTCCTGACTCTACTCCCCCAATAGACCGATAAATACCGACACCATTGTGGTGTATTACCTTCAAACGACTTCAAACCACCGAATCTTACCCATATTGACTTTAAACAAACATTGCCAACTTCAAATGAAGATTATAATCAATCAAAGAACACTTTGTTGGTTTAAAATTTTGTTCCAACTCTACATTGATTTGCCAAAGATGAGGGAAATACCAAATGACAGTCCAAGTTCTTCTTTTTCTCTTTTTTTCTGTTTGTCATTCTTTTCATTCTCTTTTCTTTTTAATGAACTACTTTTACCCTGTCTAATTGGTACCCCCTTTTTACAACTTTGAAATTTGTTGACAAATCATAACTAATACTAATTAGAACAATCTAGACTTCTCCATAATTATGATGAATCGATCCACCCCATCAAAAGGAAATCTACCAACCCAACACAACCAAGACAACCCCAAATCATCCAACTAGCATAGGTAACTAATGATCAACTAAGGATTTCGACTATCGGTATGGCGAGAATAGGTTACATATTTAAGTGGATTTAACACAAACGAAAAGGTGAGGCACGACTGGTTATCTAAAAGTTTCTTGCACTAAAAATGAGTCCAACACGGGTTTAAACAAAGGAAATTCACTAACCGATGTGATTAGCTACTAAAACACATGCACACAAACATGGTTTAACAATAATGACATAACAAAGGGTGAATAAACAAAGAACTAGGGTTTAATCCTAAATTTACCTCTTTATCATCTAGCAAACTACGGGACGATCAACTAAGACAAGTTCTAAAATCAACGCAATCACCGGCACACTCATATCAAAGAAAGAAATGCGGAAATGGAATAAATTAACCTCAAACTTGCACGTCATAGTTCAAAGCTCTAAAAGAGACTCTTACTTCCGGATAAATCCAAAAGTCTATGAGAGGGACAAATTTACAAGGCAACTAAACCAAAACCGTAACACCTAGCATATCTATAAATGAATCAAGAATCTCACATATTTGGTGTTTTGGGATATAAGTGTGCTAGTCATCTAATCAATCCATTCAAAACACTTTTCACAAATTAAAAATTTTACCAAAGGAATTCTAGTTCAGTTACTTACTAAATATGATTAAATCTATATGACAAAGTAAATAAACTATAAGGACAAACAAGCAAAAGTTAAAAAATCTCCCAAAATTAACCCAGCTTTTTCCTATTGACCTCTCCCCCCCACACTTGAATTGTACAATGCCCTCAATGTACAATGAACTAATAAAAATTATGGGAAATAGGAAAAAGAAAATAAAAAGAGTAAAAGTAAGTGAAACTTCCCGGGTTTAATGTGCATGCTCCAAATGCTCGGTTGATCAAAAAATAGTATAAACTAGTTGCATCTCAACCGCATTTATCTCCTTCCTTCAAAGCTCTAACACAAACTCAACAAACACATTAAAAATAACAAAATAAAAATAAAATAAAAAGATATAAAAAACTGTTAAACTAAAAATAAAAAGAAAAACTAAAAACCATAAGTACGAAAAATAAACAAGCTAAACTAAAAAAAAAATCTTTTTGGATTTTTTATTTTTCAATTTTTTTTTTGGATTTTTTAACTTTTTCATTTTTTTGGATTTTTCAATATAAAGAAATTCGAAATGCAAAAATAAAACTAAATAAGATAAGAAAAAGAACTAAAATAATAAAGACTTGGGTTGCCTCCCGAAAGCGCTTAATTTATTAACGAGTCGTTAGCTAGACTCATTCCCCAAATTTACCATGGTGGGGTCTTAAACGCCCCCACACTTAAAATGTCGGGTGGTTTACGTGAATAAGGCGAATAGAATGTGAATTTTATCTTAATCATTACCCAAACCATTTCTTTCACCTTGTCACAATTGCATTTTAAGATGTTAAAGCCAATTGTTTTCTTCTCAAAACTCATCTTAAAAATCCAACCTTTCATCCTAACATAAAAAACTTTAAAACTTTTATTATGGCACGAAATTTCCAAGTAATTCATGTCAAGACTAATAACCATCCATTCAAAAAGATCGGGAGCTAAGGGGTCTGGGACTAGTTTAAAGAATAAGCCATAATGCATGAAATTACTACTAGCCCTAAGATTAACCAATTCAATGCATCCAAAACTATTTAAAGCATAAGAAGTTGGAAAGTTCCCTGAATAACCATGCTTGGGTGACAAATGATCTTGACTCGTGCCATGATCTTCCTTATCTGGCTCCTTCTTTCGTGCTATGATTTTCCTTAAAGACATCAACGGCTTTGGCATTCCTGAATGAGTGAGAATGGAATTCGCTTCTGCTTTCTTTGGTGAGATCATAGACTCCCCCACACTTAAAGTGTCGGGTGGTCTAAACTTGAAAAGTGAGAAACCCTCGAGCGGGACATTAGATTTCTCCCAAGTGGCGTCTCTCGTATCTCCATTGTTAGCTTCAATGACGGATGAAAAATTCCTTATGGTGGATAGAAGCTTGTTTCCCATGGTAGGAGTAATCACCATCTCTTCACCCCATATGATATCAAGTTCATCTTCCCATTCAACTTCATCCCAAATGACTTCACCTTGTTTTTCCAATTCCATATCAACACGATCACTTCCATGCTCATTGCTCGACTCGTACGGTTCCTTTGTATCCTTCAAAACAGAGTTAGTAGTACCTGGAACACAAATAGAAATAGAAATCACCTCACCAGAAAGTGAAGTAAAATATTCCTCACAAACAATGTCATTAAAATCCTCAGCGCTTATGGAAGGTATCTCATGTGTCTCAAAATCATGTTCCTCATCCACGTTATCCTCATGCTCATCGCTAATGGGTAATAACTCATGTGATTCAGATGGCGGCATTTGATGATCTTCCCATGTTTCGTCCTCTTCCGGTTGAGCATATTTTTCCATATAGTCAAACATTTCATCCGGATTCATCGAGAAGAATTTGTCACCAAGTATTTCCCTTGTTTCATCCTCCAACCCACAACAATATACCGAAACTAGTTGACGAATTGTAAGCCCATACATGCAATACTTATTACTAATCTTTTTATCCTTAACCAAGCTTCCTCATAAGTTTCATCAGAAAACTGTTCAAAATTTCGAAGCTCGTCAGGATATTCTTCCTCGGATTTATAAGCTTGATATGCCATTGGTGTCACTAAATCTGTAAAACATACACTAACACAAACCCGTGAAAAGCACCGATGGAAGAAAATTTAAACTAAACAAAAATAAAACAAAAAACAAAAATTAAAATAAAACTAATCTAAGAAAGCAAGTAACTCTCTTGCACGTGAGTACAAGAAAGGATCAACTACGAAATCTCAAACTTAAGCTCTTAAATTAGTCCCCAGCAGCGGCGCCAAAAACTTGATGTGTGAAAATCTAGTTAAGATAAATTCCTTAAAAATACTCTGAATCGAATACCACATACAATCGGGCAGTGGACCCGTTCATATGCAATATAGATTAAAGTAAGTAAAGGTTCGTTCCACGGGGACTACAAAGAGCTAGCGAGTTTTAAGTAGTTAAAAAGAGTTGGTTTTTTAAAGACACCACGTCATCTTGGTTTTTATATTAAAAGTTAGTTGATTGAAAGAGTTAGAAATTCCTAAGAAATTATCGAAAAGAAAATTGTTTTAAATCAAATAGGATGAGAAGATCATCCACTTCGACTCCATGATACACATTATTTAGGTTGCATATAATTGAAGAAACAATTCAAATATGTTGATTTATAACCGAGAACTATACAAAGACTCACCCCGTACCCGTCAAGTTCGTTACTTTATTCAATTCCCTTAATTAACTACTTCCATTACTAAGACCGGTACCCCAAGACGCCTTTTATAACTTTCCTAGTCAACTAATTGTTTTGGTTATTTAGATAACAATTGTGTCTATTGATTGTACCCAACCATTAACCCGTTAACTCTTATTAACTATAGAAACAATTGCTTCTAACCAAGCAATCAAAATAACTTCTACACAACCTAAGTTACCACTGAGATCATGCAAAAACTATCCGCAATTAAGAGTTAAATAACAAAGAATTAATAAGCTAAGATTACGACACAACGTTAAATTAAATCAACTTGAATTCAAAAGATTATGCAACCATTATTCAATGTATCACTTCATCTCAGTGGATGACGAATTATTTAGCTACTCATAATTGCCAAATTATGCGTCGCACGCCTCTCCTGTGCGCCGCACAGGCACAATTGCCAAATTCCCTATCCAAAATCACACTTTTCTATGCAGCGCACACCACATCCATGCGCCACATATGCTTCCAGATTTCGTAAAACTTGTATTTTTCAACTCGTCTTCACTCGTACTCGTCCAAGAATCATCCTAATGCATCTTTTAACCTTCCAAATGCTATTTCTAACCCATGTACCTGTTCTAAGCCTGAAATCACTAACAATACCATCAAAGCATCGAATATACATATCGTTTGCACATAATTAAGCTTAAAACGACTTAGAAACGATATGAAAATATACATATAAATGGACATATCATTTGTTAAGTGTGCAGGTTAAGTCATGATCAAGTTACATGCGGAATGCATCATACTTTTTCGGGAAAACCTATTTACGTGAAACATTGGTGTTCATGTAAATTATGAAGATAATAGCCTAAGACTTAGAGTAATAGGTTATTTTTGTATTATCAAGATCACAACCTATGATGTAATGTGATAGGTTGTAGATATGATAATTTGATGTATTTGTAATGCATTATGCATTAAATATGTTTTAATGTAAGTTTGCATTTGTTTGTGTTAAAAATCAATGAAGAAATGATCGTTTTTATGTCAAGATTATAATGTACGATTTATTTTATACATTATTTAAATGACAAGTTAGTACGGATGATTTACGATTGCATATTCGAGTAGATACAGGTTTTTGGTAACGAGTATCTACAGGTTTATGTTTATGGGATTTTTGTAATTTTTCCTTGATAAGGTTTCTGGAAAATTGACAAAATCTGGTGAAGTATGCGATTCGTGTTAATTTTTAAGTATTTATTTAAGTTCGTCCGTACTGACGTCAGCATGCCTTGTGCTAACGTCAGCAAGAAGCCCACTAAGTAACTTCTTCGCCCGGCCCACAAGCTTAGATATAAATATGGGTTTTAACCGTCATTAATTTACATTAATTCGAAATTAAACCCTAAGTAAATCACACTAACTCGTCCTCCTTCATGCTACTATTCATCCGCCCCCTATTTCGCTCAATTTCATCTAGATTTCGTGTTTGTTACTCAGATTTGTTGGTAATTTCACGATCTATGATCGATTATTGATGTTTTGACTATGAGAATTAACGATTTCGTGTCGTTATAATGCCCGATTTTCGAATTTCCTTCGCGTGAACAGTACCTCAAACGAACCAAGGATTGAATCTTTGATTTTTGATGATTTAGACTAAAATTGGACTTAAAATTGGATTAATTGATGTTTGTACACCTTAAATCGAACAAAAGTTCATATTAACATGTTTAAAATCAAGATTAATCGAAGAATTTATGGCTCGGTCACTATTCACACGAAGTAGATGAAGAACACGAAGGACATTAACTTCGTGTTCATCAAAATCGATCTTGAATTGTTTTCTAGGCATATTTTTGAAGCAAAACAAGTCCAAGATGATGTAAAAGATTGATTTTAATCGATTATTTTGTCATATGGAGATGTTTTGTGCTTCGTGTTTCTGGGTTTCATAAGTGGCTCGTGCTGACGTAACACGAAGAGGTTTTGACCTCGTGATGACGTCATCACGAAGCAGAAGTCCAAAAACACTAATATTTGATTTCTAACTTATGTTTTTCTTGTCGTTTTTGTCTGTTTTTGTGCAGGTATGGCGGGACAAGGTGATAATGCTCGTATGTTTGTCACGGAGCACAATGCTGCACTCGATCTTAGCATTACGCAGATGGGGTGCACTGCAGAGTTTCACGGTGTTCTCCAGTTTCTTGCACGTTGTCGCATTCGATTTTCGTTGACTGAGAACCCTCCGTTGGTGATAAGTCTCATTCGGTAGTTTTGGAACTCAGCCCGAGCAGTGCCGATAGGTGATCATTTGTACATTCTGTAACAACCGCCTTACGAATATTCTAATTAAGTTCTTAGATCATACTTTCGCCATCTGAACGGCTAGACAGTCCAATCTACTTAAGTTCTTGACGCACTTTAGACTCAAAATATGTGCTTATTTGAAGGTCAATTAGATCTTAAATCTTGATTTATGTGACGGATTATGAATTAATTCGATAAAATATGAAGGTTCGGTTCATAAATGTTCGTGTCCATAAGTGTTCTAGTGCAAAATGTTCACAAATAGTCCCTTGGAAATACCTAGTGCATTCATTTGGAAAAGGTATAAATAGAATGTTGTAGTGTGAGAAAATTCACTATTCATTCATCAGCTCCATTTCTCACTCTCTCTCTAAAAACACATAGTCAGGAACATCTCCACCACCATTTTCACACACTAAAATCACCATCTTGATTTTGGGTTGGTTAAGTGAAATCATTTGTACTTTCAGGTTCCTTGTGACGATCAAAACACGTTTCCAACAACAAATCACAGGTAATAACAACATCTTTTGAGAATTTGATCAAAACAAAAGTGTACTTTTTTTATGTTCTTGTTCTTGATGATTTGGTCCGATTTTTGTTAAGAAATCATGTTTATAAGCAATGGGTTTGTGTCTAAATGTGTTTAACATCATTTTGGTGAACAAATTTGGGTCATAACGTGATTAAATTGCAAAACCCATTTTTTTTTCATATATGAGCATAACTTGTTCTTGAAACCACCAAGTGTTCATGTATTAATGTGATTCTGAAATCTGAAAATGTGATAAGAAAATGGTGTTAATATGTTAACATGTACTAATATTACGTCCTAACTCGTTCCAAGATCGACTTAGACCGCTTAGACTTGATTTCTTGGTTGATTTGGGTTCGTGTTCATGTTCTTGAGCTGCTACTGCTGCAGCACGTTGTTGTGTTGCTATAGTGCGGTTCGGTCTTGGTTCACAGTCTGGATAACTGATCATATGATCGGTTTCGCTCAATCTAATGATGAATTGAATCAGTCGAATTGGTGGTAGTGTTTGGAACTCTGAAACGATCTCTTCCTGCTTGTTGATGGAACGATCTCTTTCTGCTTGTTGATGGAACGATCTCTTTCTGCTTGTTGATGGAACGATCTCTTTCTACTTCATAACGAAACGATCTCTTATGACAAATGTAAAGGGACGATCACTTTTAGCGAGCAATGTAAAACGACCTAAATGGAGAAGCAGTAAAACGATCTAAATGGAGAAGCAGTAAAACGATCTAAATAGGGAAGCAGCAAAACGACCTAAACTGATCAACACCTTGAAACGATCTAAAGCTCAGAACCTTAGAACGACCTTGAGCGACCATGAATGTGAAACGATCTAAATAATGAACCAGAGGGACGATCTAAATGATGTGACACTAGAATGATTAGTTTGAATAATTAACTCTTGGATGATTTGTTTTGGTCACACATTAACCAGGGACGATCTTGAGCCTATATGTATAACTAGAACGATTGGAATCTAATACTCTAAAACGATCTAAACAGGAGAGGATAGAACGATCTAATTGACTAGAACTCTGAAACGATTTGTTTGGCTAGAACTCTGAAACAATTTGTTTGGCTAGAACCTTGAGACGACCTATTTTGACTAAAACTCTGGGACGATCTGCTTTGCCAAATAAGACGATCTGGTTGCAATAAAACTTAAGACGAATTGTGCATTAAAGCATTAGGACGATCCTGAGAGTCACCTAGGACGATCTTGAAGGGAACCTAAAACGATCTTGTCATTTAAAAACCCTAGACGATCTTGTGTTCATCATTTACCAACTTATACTTGTTCTTTAACGCACCACACGTAATCCTTAATCATCTAATCAGTTCGTAACAACATCACTACTTGATTAAACACATTAAAGGCTATTCATTAACCTCTAGGCTAGATCATGGTTCGATCTAAGACGAAGTACAAAGCGCAAACCCTAATTAACTACAAATAAAACATGTTTTATCTTGATTATCAAAGTATGAGTTCTATGATCGATTAAATTGAGTTCTAAAGACTAAAGGTTCATCATTAAAGACATGGTCAACTCATTAATACGATAAGTACTTATGAATGAGTTTAAAGACGATCAGTTCGGGCCCAGTTCATGTACTTAAGGTTCATTCAAAATTGTTCTAAGAGCCAAAACGTTCTAAAGGACCAAATCATCGGATCATCAAGAACATTTTCGTGATTAATTAATCACCGAGTCTAATATATGTACATATCATGTGTACGACAATGTGTACTCAGGCTTCTGTCAAGACGCGCTTGGATTTCTATAGATATAACATATCTATCTCTGTGCTTGTTCTCTGGGCTCAATAACCGTACTATATCGGATCACTGTGAGTTCACTTATCCCCTTTTCGTACATTTTGTTCAAAGTTCTTTATCGGGGACTGAAAAACATGAAAACTATTTTGTACTTATATATATATACGTATATATATATATGTTCTTGAACTGTTCTATGTACTATTTTATGATCGTACGAAACACTTATAAAATGAATCTGAATTATCTTCTAATGTGTATTTAGATCTTGAATGGGCAGGATCTTGAATACATAAATCCTGTTATACATATTCTCTGATGTGTATTTAAATCTTGAATGGGCAGGATCTTGAATGCATGAATACTGTTATACATACTCTCTGATGTATATTTAGGTCTTGAATGGGCAGGACCTGAATATACTTATATTGGTATACTGTTCTCTATTATGTACTTATCGTTCTATATATATGTTCTATCTTTACTGCTATCAATTCATATCCCACAGTTCAGGGAATGAACCGTAGATAATTATGGACAGCGCTGTTAGGGTAGGCCCACCCTCATTCGCTACAGTTCAGGAGGATGCATATTATCTGTACTTGTTCTGATCTAGATCACATATATAGCTTACTTGATTAGGTGAGCTTACTGGTTCGTTATTGTTCATCTTTGGCCAACCGGGTTAGCAGTAATTATATACATACATATTAAGTGCATACTTGTTCTTAAAACTGTTCTTACTATTACAAAGTACTTGTAATAAACGTACTGATCTTATGACTTGTTCTTATTATACATATTATTATTATGTATAACTAATAAGTACTTTATGTGAATCTCACCAACTACTTGCGTAGTTGACCCCTTTGAACTTACATACTTTTTAGGCTACGCTAGTAGATCCTTTAGCATAGGATTCTTCATCCTTTGAGCTCATTCCTTTGGTGATGGTTCGTGCGTACAAGATCAGTAGCTGTGAAGACTTCCTTTTGCTCAAATCAGTTCAAGACTTGTTTCTGTAAAGACAATTAATCTGTCTTTCTTGATTTTGACTATTCTGGGTATATCCCATGTTCTGTAATAACTTAGGAACTTTTTCTCTTTTAATGTTATTGGCTGTGTTCGAAATTGTACTGTGCGTGCTTGTGCTTGTGCTTATCTGTGCATCCCGTGTATTCCGCTTTAGCGGGGTGTTACACATTCGCACTACTGTTGGAGGACGTTCTTTATCGTTATCAGCTGGAGACTTGAGGACTATTTTACACTTAGGTGTTGATGACATGGAGCAAGGTCCGACTGAATTTCTTGAAGAATTCTGTGACGGTGCTCTACGTCGTATGGGTTATACTGGTGCTATTACTCACCCATACTCCAGGAATCATCTTCGTGGCAAATGGAAGTTGCTAGCTTACTATTTGTTGAGGTCCATTAGTCACCGGAGTACAGACTATGACCAGATGAATATCCAGAACGCTTCTCAGATGGTTGCTTTGGTGCTGAACAAGCCGTACAACTTTTCTCAGTACATTTTTGATAACTTAGAGAACCAGTTGAGGTCATTTGGTACAGACAAGAAATTCTTTTTGTTTCCAAGATTTGTGATGATAATACTTCGTCACTTTGCAGCTGAATTGCCATTGCCATTTGACGGTCCTACGTTCAATTTAGGTCGTCTTACTTATAAGGCATTTGTTGAAAGTATGAAGCATGTTTCGGGAAGAGATGTTCCGATTGATGTTGATAATCCACCATTGTTAGGATATTTGATTAATCCTAACTATGTTGCACCAAGACAAGGTTGGGAAGATGAAGAACCCGTTGCTGCTGCTGTTGCTGGTGATGATTAGGCTCAAGATGATCCTCAAAAAGAGCGAGCTGATCAGTTTGAAGGACTTAATGATGTTCCTTTGTTTGTTGGAAATCTGGAAGATGATCCAAATATGGATGCTCTTATGAGAGGTATTGATGATCCTGCAAATCTTGTGCCACCAACCACTGGAGTTTCTAATTCTACCTCTGCTCCAGTTGGTGATGTTATTGGTCCTTCTGAATTGCCTGTTAATATGGTTGAAGATTCAGAAGATGAAGAAGAAGAAAAAGAGGTTGAAAGACCACCGAAGCGAAGAAGAGGTCAAGGTAAAGGAGTTACCGTTGTAGAGAGACTTCAAACTTCTCAGCGATCTCAAGCTGAAATTGATAGAGATTATGCTGCATATCAAGCTGCAATAGAGAGATCTTAAGCTACTCCATCAGTTGCTGCTTTAAGAGCTTCAGTTTCTGGGATTCCTGTTTCTGTGCCTCCTACTTCTGCTGGTGTTGTTATTCGGGAGAAGAGGTCGAGACCTAAGTTTGTTATCAAAGGCCATGGTTCTCAAGCAAGAGTTGTTACTGAGGCTACGACTATTACGATTCCTACTGCTCCGTAGTCTACAGTTTGTCAAAATCCAGAGCTGACCGTTGTTGTTATTAGACCTCCTATAGCTCCAATTCAACCTACAGTTCCTGTTTCGACAGTTATGGGACATTTGAGGATGCCTTTGGAAAGACCTCAAATGCCTCCCGCAGGAACTTTCAGTGCTCGTATGCTTTCATTTGAAGCTACGATGCCACCCCATGATTCTACATCTGATGTTGCTTCTACATCACGTCCAGTTGCTCCTGTTCAAGTGCATCTGAGTCGTTTGTTTTCAGAGAAGAAGATGTTAGAGATGAGGGTCACAGCTTTGGAGAATAAGCTACAGCTCCAAGCTGACAAGCATCAAGAAGAGATGGACTTGATGACAGCTCTTGTCCAGTCTCTTGGTTCTAGACTTGACCAATTCTTGGCTCAAGGGGGAGATAAGAGTGGTTGTAAGGATGATGAGCTTGCAAGGAAGTCAAGAGATGATGATCATGAAGATCAAGATCCAACTCAAGATCCAAATCAACGACAACCAGATGTTGGTGAGCCAGAGAATAGAAGTCAAGATCAAGAAGATGCTGGTGATGCTATGGATACAGAGACTGCAAACATTCAGGGGGAGTCGCCAAGACAAAGAGAGTCAGAGATTGCTGGTACAACTGGTGCTAGTACTTCTAGGACTCAAGATAAAGGTAAAGCTGTGATGGCCTTTCCAGATGCAGATCCTGATGATCCGAAAGATGATGATGATGAGGAAGATTCCACTTCAGGTAACTCTAAATCTAAGTCTAATAGAGTAGAAAGGGAGATTCGAGAAAAGATAGTGAATGATCCTCATAATCATATAGAAAAAGAAAATCTTAGCAAAGGAAAATCTACTTAGGATAGTGAGTCAACTAAGACTGATTCTACTACCAATGCCTCTACAGAGTCAGATTTGCACCCTTTAATTGTGCATAGACTATAAAAGAGATTGGGTTATGATCTACAAGCTCATATGAGAGCTAGAGTAGAGATTATGGATTATGATGATTATTATGATCCAGGATCACTTAGGGATCAAATGAAAGAACGGTCAGGGTTAACCCATACATCGTTAGGGTCAGAGTCAGATTCGGATTATGAACCTTAGTGATAATGATTTTGTAATTATTATAAGATAAATATGAAAGTATTTGTTACATTATATTTATGATATAATATTATTGTTGTAAGTTAAAATAGATAAAGATTATAAGATAAATATTAATGTAATTGTTGCATTATATTTATGATATAGTATTATTTATTTTAATTTCTTTTATGTATTTATACTATTTTATTATGTCTTGACTTATGAATTTATGTTCTTTATCTTTGTATATGTGAATTGTTTGAAACCATCAATGTATTGGGAGTTTATCTCAGACAAGGATGCACCCAAGTACTTCTCAGTGATACAAAGTTGGTTCTATGATCACATAATCAAATTGTTTATTATCAAGAGAAAGGACGGATGCCAGTACATGTAGATGAGTCAAAGACACTTCCACTCTCTCAGTGATTCTGATATGATAGATTTGGGAAGACGATGGTTCGTTAATCTTCAGAGCAATGGACTTGCAGATTTCTACTGGAATAGATTCAGAGATGAAAGAATTAGAAATTTTAGTGATAGAGGTCTAAAGCCAGAAGAGACGTTGATTAAGCCAACACCTTTGAAGAAGATTAAGAATCAAGATGGCACATTTCGTTTTGAACAGCGAAGGATTAAATGTGTTAAGAAGGTTCCTACTATCAGATGGGATCAAGATATGTTGACGACGATGACATTTTGGCAGATAGATATCAAGTCAGGCGAAGCACAAATCTTTGTTGATAATTCAAAGGAACGGATGTTGCTACGCATGTATGATCCAATGCAGGTTGTCAATTTGTCAAGAGGTGATCAAAGAAGACTTTTGAACACACCTTGCTCAGCAGTGAGATTTTGGAGAGTTGAAGAAAGGCGCTATCGCAACATTCTCGCACATTGTTTACAAGAGAGAATTTATGCAAATAGCACAAGACTTTTGTTTAATGGATAGCTTTAAATTTCAAGTTCGAAGACTTTAAAGAGATCTAGTTGAAATCGTCAAGGGGAGTCTGTAGATGCAGATTTGTTGTGACAATCACAACATAGATTTGATTATCGTTAATGTTTAGGAACTATGTTTGTAATCATTTGAATAAGAACTTGTGTTGATATTTAATGATTACGTTTGAACTTCAATATTATATCTGTTTGTGTTTTGTATAGTGTTTGTGTGTTATATATTGTTTTGCAGGTACAAGAACATAGAATCAAGGTTTATAAGTGTCGTAGAACACTTAAACAATGATTGGATGTTGTGTACGAGCCAAACGAAGCCAAACAAAGAACCAAAGGCACGTCCCTCGTGCTGACGTCATCAGCATGAAGGATTACCCTCGTGCTGACGTCAACACGAAGTAGATTGGTTATTGTTATTTTCGAGCCTAATTATCTAATTAAGGCCAAAGCCCACACGATCCAATACCTATTAGTATAAATACACAACCTAATCTACGAAATTAGGTTAATCATTAATTGAATCTTTTTGAATATACACGAATTAAGGTTAATTGTTCCTTCGTGTGACCTCCTACACGAACCACAAGCCTTGTGCATCTCATTGGGTTGATTAATTACTCATTAATCAGCAAAAGGCAATAGCAATCTAGTTATCTCAAGAGGATTCCGTACTCTTGACATAACGAATCACGTCTTATTACGATCCGCGCAACCGTAGGACCCTACATGTCGTGAACTTAATATCCAAGTATGGTGGACGCATTTGTACTTGGAAATTGGTTCACATGCTTGTACATTTGTAAATTCTTTTTATCAAATAAAGCTATCGTGAATGTTATTTATAAACCTTTGTTTTGAATACTCGACTTTCTATACATCTCATCGTTCCGCCTTAGTTGGGGTGTTACAGAAAATGGTATCAGAGCCTAAGGTTATAAAGAACATTGTAGTTCCTCCGGGAATTTCAAAACTATCGCCACTTTTCAAAACGATTTTTATAGTCTAGTCGAGCATATGGTTGAGCGGGTTAGTTTGAGCTTTACATGGTGGGACCATAATTAAACGTAAAGTCATGAATTTACGTTTAATTATGAGAGAACCATGTAAAACTGATTTTCATCATCTAAGGTTGTTCTCTCAAAACCGATTTTAATACATCTTTATCTATAAATTTTTCAATGATCCATTAATGCTTTTGAGTTTGATTATCAGTAAATATGTCTTTTACAAGTAAATAATGCATTTTATGTTGAGAAAATACAAGAGCTTTACATGCATGTTGTTTTTAGGATGATCAAGAGATGGTTTGGCAAGAATCATGATTATCAATTATGTTTTGTATAAGTTCAGTTAAAAATGATGATGAATGATCTTGAAATTTGTTTGAAATCTGTATATTTGATGTTAAGAGATACAAAAGTAAGTGATAATCTTGTTGGTGGTAATTTAGAGGCTAAAACAAACAACCAACACCATTGGTGGGATGCATTAACCAATAAACATTCTGACAGAATTGGTCTTCTGTCTTGTACTGAATAAACTGAGCATGTGAGGTCTGTTTCAGGCAAAACTTTCAAAATAAAAGTTGTAGATAAAAGAGTTAAGTTTAACCTCCAACTGGAATTACTCAAAAATACTGAACCAAACGAGAGATATGATTTTTCTACTGAAACTGGTCAAAACTGTAATTTGGTATGAATATTTTATAAACTTTAACAATTTTTATCTCCTAATCCATAAGCTTCCAGGAGGTCATACTTGGTATAAAGTATATTCTATGCGTTTTGAACTTAAAATAAAATCATGGGATTTTTCTAACAATCAGAACATCAAGAACTTTTATGAAACTTCTGATGTCACAAGCAGTGCCCATTCGGGACAGTTTGTGTTTGGATAATTTTTAAGGAAACCAAACATCATCTAAAAATTCACCAAAAATTCACAAAAATACTAGATACATATAAGTCATTGTGTAAAAATCATGAAGGTCCAAATGATTCGGCTTGACCCCAAAATAGTAGCCAACATTTCATAAAACTCTGAATTAAAAACAGAAAATTTGAAAGGAAACTAACCATTCGTATAATGGGCGAAAAGATGCACTAAAGACCATAATGGGCTAGCCCAGCCCAAATACTAAACCCATAGAACCATAAATCAGTAGGCCCAGTTGGCGCAACAAACCATAAAGTCCAATAACCAATATAACCCATGAAGCACATAACCAAAATAAGGTTAAGCCCAATAAAATAAATTAAGCCCAAGTTATTTAAAAACCCATCACATTTTGGCCCAATTGATAATGGCCCATAACACTTAAACGAATTTCATGAGATAAGTGTAATCAAAATAAAACAAAGATAATTAAGTGAGATAAGCATAAGTAATTATGTTAACCAAGATATATATTGATATCACAAATGCTAATTTGCGCTAAAATCGGTTACACAACAAATGATAAATAAGGATAACATAACTGAATATGGCATTTCTATATGATAACCTAATATATCAAGTGAAACCATAAATGAAGCCAAGTTACCGAAAATCTAACAACTTATAACTACGCATGTAATGAAAGTAACCTTTCTCACTATAAATCTCTACAACCAAAATGATGCGAATGTTAGCAATATACTTGGATCCCACAATTTATAGCAACATAATGAAAGTGGCATTTATAGGTAATGGCTTAAGATAGGAATTTATGTATAGTAGTCCTCTCGTAGGGCTCTTGGCTTTGAAATGTGGATGAGGACCATGATGGAATATATGATCAAGGAAGCAATAGATGGGAAGTACCCATTTTGGATAAATAGATATAATGCTCGGCATATCAAGGTGAGTCATATCCCCCTTTTCAACTATTTTATGTGTTTAACTATCGGAGTAAAAAGCATGATATATAAATGAAATTGCTTTTATATACATATATATGAAATGATTCTTGATAATATGATTATGAAATGAAATTGTCTCGTATGTTCAATGTGATAAATGTTTAATGATGAGCTTGAGTTCTGTCAACCCGTTTTCTTTCGGTACACTACTATTTACCCCGAAAGTAGAGGCCTGTAATTAGATAGTTGCGCAACTAGGTTTTGTCCACCCACCCATAAGTGTAACGGTGGAAGGTTGGTTGCCTTTGTGACGACCCACTTCCAGTCCGACCATAGTGGTGCTCTAGCTACCTTAAATTTAAATGGTAGTCTCCATGGCACGACCCTATTAATATTAATACGGCACTTGATTGACAGCTTGTACTATGCAATGAATTATATATATATTGTTGGACTTGATAAAATGGTAGTAGTAGTAGTGGCTCAAGCATTTACTCATCAAAAGTTGAATTATGCCCTTGTAACTAAATGAAATTGATATTATTATGTTGAATATTATGAATTGAACATACGGTTTGGGTATTGGACCCTATATGGAATCTTGAAAGTTGTTGAATTTGGTGTTAATGGAATATTGATAACCGAATGATTTTGGGTATGATATACGATAAATCGATTGATATATTTTCTCTCATAATGATTTTGATAAATGAGAACTTTATAAGTTACCATGAATTCTTCCAAGTCTTGAAATGACATTATAGTATTTGGAAAGCTTGATGGTTTGATATGAGAATTTTATCGGTCTTATGGTTTGGGAACTTCGAAATGTAACAATAATATACTTTCTAAGTGTTAAAATGGGCATGTACCAAGATTTATATAAAAACCTATGCACTCAACAACTACGTTTTCGTAGTTGACACTTTTTCTTCATGCTTTTTAGGAAATAAGCTTAAGCATTAGGATTTATATGCTTCATGATTATTTGCATTGCACTTTGGAGTCAAATATCAAACCTTGTGAGGGAAAATGGAATCCGCCTTGATCATTGTAGTATACTATTCATGTGCTTGATATTTGTTTCGTGAACTTAATATCCAAGTATGGTGGACGCCTTTGTACTAGGAAATTGGTTCACATGCTTGTACATTTGTAAATTCTTTTTATCAAATAAAGCTATGGTGAATGTTATTTATAATCTTTTGTTTTGAATACTCGACTTTCTATACATCTCATCGTTCTGCCTTAGTTGGGGTGTTACAAGTGCATACCTCTACTATTGCTGTTGAAATCCCCAAGTCCACTAGGAAAGAGTTAGTAGTTACTATTGGGACTAGTACTGAAGCTAGTCAGGTTGTTGTTGCCGCCAGTACTGAAGCTGGTGGCCAGGTGATTGAACAGTTTGATGATGTTGATGTAAGGGGGATTGTGGACAAGGGAAAGGCCATTGCAACTGATGATTCTAAGAAGTTGGCCACTGATGCACCTATGTTTGAAACTGGCAATGTTGACCAATTGCCTCCAGTTACTGAAAACGAAAGTCAGAAATTAGCAAGGATTGGGTATCTGGTCAAGGAGAGGAAGAAACAAATGAAAGTCAATCAGTTTGAATCAAGGAAAACTCTCCCACCCACTCTTATTGATGTAACGGATGCACAACTCCTTGGCTTGCAACTGTTGGAGTACAAGAAAATAAAAGAAGATACAAGGATTGCCAATGCCCTGAAGGAAATGTTGGAAGTAGAACTGGACAAACACTATCAAAACGATGAAGCTAGTCTTGATGCCAAGTGTTTGAATGTATCAGTGGAGAAGGCAAAAGAGATAAGGTCAGAAGGGATTCTTAAACGTATTGAACAAGTGAAGAAAGTGGTCAAACAAGTATTAAATCCACCCAAGTTTAAGGGTAAGAAAAAAAAAAAGCTTTGCCCAGAGATGCAAACCTGAGGACTTGGGTAGAGCCATCTGAACCAACAAATGAAGATATTCAAGCAGCTACTCATAAACTAAGCACGAGCCAGATTAAATTAACTAATGAATCTGAGGCTCGCACCTATTTGTCAGATGAACTTCGTGGAAGGTACAATAAAGGCAAGATCCAAGATATGCAAGTGTCAATCAAACCTGGTGCCAAATGCTTCGTGATTAAGGTTCAATACTTTGGAGAGCCAACAAGAACAACTGAGAATCCTGATGTCCACCAGTACGACCATTCAGAGCATGAGAAGATGCTGAACTTGTTGGAGAAAAGGCAACACAAGAACAAAGCTGAAAAAGGCTGGGAATATGTATTGCAAAACATTATCAAGTTCAAGGAAAATGTTGAAGAAAGACTGAAGTTTGATCGGGAGGATAAGCAGCCAATTTCATCTGTTGCCAAAAGAAGGAAAACTGGTGAAAGGCCATCTTTATAAGTTTTCCTTCTATCTATCTGCTTGTAATTTTATTTACTTTCTTGTAACTTCATTGTAAAATTATGTATATACAACTTGCCAGATTGTAACCCACAAGTTAGATAACTGATAAGATCTACAAACAATTAAAATTGAACCCGAGGCATTTGATGATCTATAAAAATGCCTTGGAAAATTAATAGGTTTTATCAAACACAAGTATTTCAAACTTACACTTGTATAGAAACAAGTTTGAAAATACTTGGCAATATTTCAGGATAATTAGGGGGAATTTGTTAGGTCCAGTTTTGCTGAAATCTGGATCTCTCCAGTTGCATCCGGAGAGCATGAAGAATTGTCTGAAATATTTGAAGTCCAGTTGCAATGTACAGTTTATGCAACTGACGACTTCCTCCAGTTGAGATCTGAAGCACAACAATCTGAAGACATTCCAGTTGGAGTCAAAGACAACAAGTGGAAGAAAGAGAAAGGTAATGGCAGCGAAACCCTGTTGACTTTCTACCAGATTAATCAACTGGAGATCCTCCAGTGTAAATGTCTTTACAAAGCTTTACACTGATTACGAGGAAGACCTTTTACACTACATCCTTTTACCCGGATAATAATCTTGTCTGTAGATAAAAGTGCAAAGATGTAGAGTGGTTGAATAAAGTAACCTTTTGTCTTACTTTATTTAACACACACACAAAGAATTATTTACTAATATTGATGTCTCAGAATTTATCCAAAAACCCTAATCTCTCTCTAAGAATGCCGATCCTAGTTCATCACTTCCATCTCTTTTTTAATTCGTCTTTACCCTAATCTAAGTCTTGTTGTTTCGGATTGATTAGTGGATTGGGTTACTCGGTCCTGCGGGGTTATACCTTGAGATTACCTGGTCCACTAATTGATTTTGAGTTTCAGATTTCGAATTAGGGTTCTTAGACTTAGGGTTTTCTTTTTTTGTTCTTCACGTAGTCTCTTTTTTTTTTCGTTGATCATGTTCCTTTTGATTGCATGGGTTAATTTGATATGGAGAGAATGAATACTAATAAGAATCAGCCTCCGGATATTGCTGCTAAAATTAAGAATATTGATGGGAAGCGTATGCCTGTTCGTTCAATATTGAAAAATACAAACCCTAGAAAAACGTCCACCTCTGGTGATGAGGGAAGAGAACATGCTGCAAAGGACGTGAAACAAGATAAACCAGGTGGTGATTCTACACCAAAAAATCCTAGTGATGCGGAGAGTCGACCTGCTGCAAGTGAGGAAGGATAATCCTGGTGGTGATCAGCCAATGGAAGGTGATCAGAATTCGAAGAAGAACGATATTTCTAGTGACAAGGAATATCTCAAACATGGTTATCCCTTTGTTGCTGATCATGGAAAGGTTGCAGAACCCTCAGGTAATGATAACGAAAAGAATAAGGAAGTCAATGAGGGTGAAGCAACTATAGCTAGTGAGTCTAATATGAATTTTATGTTTGCAAATAGATCAGATTTTTCTTTTGTTTCAAATCATCCTGTTGTAGGTGCTGATTTTGATCAACCTAAACTTGATGAAACGAGCAAAATACATGAAGGGGTTGATAGGGAGAAGCCTGCTTCATATGCAAAAGTTGTGCAATCTGAGCCTATTAAAAAGAAGAAGGTTAATTTTCGTACTTTAGAGGTTGACTCGAACATTGAAGGTATTGATTTGCTTATTCCAAAAGAGACTATTATCTCAGCTAATGGCAAATATGATAATACCTTAGTTGGTTATTTCCTTGGAAAACGACTTGCTTTCCCCGTTGTTGAAAATTATGTAAAGAATGCTTGGGCTAAATACGGTATAAGCGTATTATGATGAACTCATAGGTCTATTCTTCTTTAAATTTGAGGAGAAATCAGGGATGGATAAAGTATTGGAACTTGGACCTTGGTTAATCCATTCAGTACCTCTTTTCTTGAATGTGTGGACTCCTGACTTCAGTATATATAATGTTAAGAAGGTGCCTGTCTAGGTTAAGTTACACAATGTTCCACTTGTTCTCTTTACAGAAGATGGTCTTAGCATGTTGGCGACCAAGATTGGTAGACCTGTTGCTTTGGATGATTGTACGAGTTCCATGTGTACTGAATCATGGGGTCGTAGTAGTTTTGCTTTGGCTTTAATTGAATTGGATGCTTAAAATGATATTAAATCTGAATTGACCGTTGGAATTCCTAATATGATTGGAGATGGTTTTTCAAAGCAAGTTATACAAATTGAGTATCAATGGAAACCTCCTCGTTGTGTTACATGCAAGGTATTTAATCATGAAAGTGACCAATGTCCTAAATTACCTAAATAGACTACTCAAGTCGAAATTCCTCAAGACGAGGGGGGATTTACTACGATTTCAAGGAAAAAGAAAAAAGGAAAGGTTGTTCAACAGGAGAGACAAGTTGAAGGAGTTAAGCTTAGCAAGCCTAAGCCACACTTTGTTTATAAAGCAATACCATCGAAGCAGAATGTAGCATCGTCATTTAAACAAAGTGATGATATGTCAAGAGTTAATAAAGATATTCCCCTGAAAAATAGTTATGATTTCTTAGCTGGTGATAACGCTGAGGTATTCTTGGATGGAAACATGGAGAGTGACCCATTATCGACACAAACTCAGACTTCTTATGATGATAGCGATGATGAGGCCGAGGTTGTGTATGATGAGCACGCTGAATTTATGGCAAGTACTGAGGGGGCAAGCACTCCCGTAACAGGAATTACCCATGTATAGTGTCGCATCTTGGAATATTAGGGGTTTGAATCAAACCCCAAAACAGAATGAGATTCGACAGGTAATTAATGAAAATAAACTATCTGTGTGTGCTATTCTTGAATCTCATGTGGCTGTTTCTCAATTGGAAGAGTTGTGTAGTCAAGTTTTTAAACAATGGCAGTGGACGTCTAATGGTAACCTTTGTTTCAAAGGGTCTCAAATCATAATTGGTTGGAATCCTGATTTAGTAGATGTCATGGTCCTTTCACAATCGGATCAGGTTGTTCATTCTCAGTTATTCTTCAAACATGATAAAAAGGTAATGCAATGTTCAGTAATTTATGCTCATAACTCTTACACTGAAAGAAGACAACTATGGAATAATCTATTGGCTCATAAGTCGTTTGTGGGTAGTAAACCATGGATTTTAATGGGATATTTTAATGCGGCTCTTTTCCTTAATGACAAAGTTGTCAATCCATCTAGAATTGATATTGCAATGCGAGAATTTAAAGAATGTGCCGATGAATTAGAAGTTTCTGATGTTAAAAGCATGGGTTTACATTTTACGTGGAATCAGAAACCGAAAAAGGGAATGGCGTTTTGAAAAAGTTGGATAGGATTATGGCTAATCCAGTTTTCATTTCTGATTTTGTTGGAGCTTATGCTTTGTTTCAGCCGTTCCGAATGTCTGATCATGCTCCAGCGATCTTGTGTATTCTAATGAAGTCGAAATTCAAGCCAAAGCCTTTCAAATTTGCCAATGTTCTAATCCATCATAAGGATTTTAAAAATGTAGTTGAAGATGCTTGGAAAGAAGATTTGGAGGGCTTTCCGATGTACAAGGTGGTTAAAAAGTTAAGGTCTTTGAAACTCGTTATGCGCAAGTTATTATACAAGAAGGGTAATCTTCATGAGAAGGTGACTAAACTACGATTTGAATTGGACGAGGTTCAAAAGGCAATTGATAAAGATCCATTAAACTCTGATCTAAGAGACGAGGAAGCTGCTTATCTTCAAGCTTTTAATGATGCGGTTCTTGATGAAGAAAGATTTTTAAAGCAAAAGGCTAAGGTTGAGTGGCTTCGTGTGGGTGACTCGAATTCATCATATTTTCATCAAGTTGTGAAGGCTACATAGGATCGACTTTGTTGTTGATGCTGATGGTGTTCAATTCGATGGGGATGATGTTGGTCCTGCGTTTGTTGCGCATTATAAGTCTTTCATTGGTTCTCCTGGGCAGGTTTCTCGATTTGATTATGATGATCTTTTTGATAAGAAACTGTCACCTAATTGGGCTATGGAGATGGTCAAAGCTATTACTGATGTTGGCAATTTTTGATATGGGCGACGAGAAAGCTCCAGGGCCTGATGGTTTTTCTGTGGCGTTTTTCAAGAGTTCTTGGGATGTTATTGGTCCTAGTGTTATTGAATCGGTAAGGGATTTCTTTGTTCCAGGTAAGTTGCTCAAAGAAGTTAATCATACTATCATATCTTTCTTACCCAAAGTTGCATCTCCGACCAGAATTACAGACTATAGACCGATTTCTTTATGCAATGTTATATTCAAATGCATTACTAAAGTCATTGCAAATAGATAGAAGGATTCTTTATCGGTTCTGGTTAGTCTTAATCAATCAGCTTTCGTGCCTGGAAGGCGGATCTTTTACAATATTCAGCTTACTCAGAATTTGATGCATAATTATTACTTGGATAGAGGTACGTCTAGATGTGCTTTCAAGGTTGATATTCAAAAGGCTTATGATACTGTTGATTGGCGTGTTTTAAAGAGGATTCTCATTGAATTTGGTTTCCATCCTCATATGATTCATTGGATTATGATGTGTGTTGCGACCCCATCATTCTCTCTAAGTATTAACGGATCGTTACATGGATTTTTTGCGGGAAAGCGAGGGTTGAGACAAGGTGACTCATTATCGCCTTATCTCTTTACTCTTGTCATGGAGGTCTTAACGCTATTGCTAAAGAGGAAAGTTTCTAAATCGGGTGATTTTACTTATCATCCACAAAGTGAAGAGTTGGATATTATTAACCTCTGTTTTGCAGACGACTTAATTATTTTTCTACATGCTGATGTCAAGTCTGCCACAGTAGTTATGAAGGCTTTGGATGAGTTTAAAGCAACGTCTGGGTTAGCTCCTAGCTTGCCTAAAGGTAAGCTCCTAACTTAATCATGTGAAGCTCGCAATATTAAATGTTCTACCATTTGCTGAAGGTAAGCTCCCGGTTAAGTATCTTGGTGTTCCACTTGTTTCCACTCGATTGATTTACAGCGATTGTAGAGAACTGGTTGAAAGAGTACAAGACAGAATTTCTGATTGCAAGAACAAGTTCTTATCATTTGCGGGTCATCTCCAACTGGTACAATCTGTTCTTTCCTCTATGCATGTATATTGGTCTACGATGTTTATGCTCCCGAGCAGAATTATTCAGGAAATTGAACATTTATTGCGGGGTTTCCTTTGGTCGCAAGGGAAACTTAAACGAGGTCAGGCGAAAGTTGCTTGGGACGTTGTCTGTTTACCGAAATCAAAAGGGGGATTGGGTATTAGGCGACTTGAGAGTTTCAATGTAGCCCTTTTATCGGTTCATATATGGAACCTATTTACTCATAAAGAATCTCTTTGGGTAAGATAGATTCATATGTATAAGTTATGACAAACAAACTTTTGGGATGCTCCTTATCGAGGTAATATGGCTTGGAGTTGGCGAAAAATGCTTCAATTACGTCCTATTATTAGGCGTTTTATCTGCTCAAAAGTAGGAGATGGCAAAACTACGTCAGCTTGGTATGATAACTGGTGTCCTATTAGCCCGCTAATTGACATCCTCACTCCTTGACAAATATATGCTGCAAGATATCAGTTATCTTCATCGGTTTCTGGTCTCGTTACTGGAAATGATTGGAATTGGCCTCAAGCTTGGAAAGACAGATTCCAAAATCTAAATCCTCCTAGCTTATCTAATGTTATACCAGATGCACTATATTGGAAAGGAAGCGATGGTACTTTACAAGTTTTTTCAGTGGAGACGGTTTGGAATGATATTCGTCCTAGGATTGTGGAAGTAGACTGGTTTCATGTCGTTTGGTATCCTCAATGTATTCCGAAACATGCGTTTCATCTATGGCTAGTCATGAAGAAAAAACTAAAAACACAAGATCTTCTTCGACTATGGGATGTTCCGAATGGCTTGGCTGCCCCTCTGGTGTGCACGCTATGTGAATTACAGGCTGATTCTCATGACCATCTTTTCTTTCAATCTACCTATTCTATGCAGGTCTGGATCGGTGTTTGTGCAAGAGCAACAATCCATGTTCCTTGGGTGGATTGGAATGATATTGTTGCAAGCATTATTCCCACAGCTATAAAGAAATCGGCTGAGAATTTTGTGAAGAAATTAGTTTTGGCTTCTACGTCTTACTATATTTGGCAAGAGCGTAACTCAAGACTATTCATGAAAAAGAGTAAGAGATCGCCTCAACAATTGATGGAAGTTATCCTTGGAACTGTTCGACTAAAGTTGATTACTTTAAAGTTCAAACAGAATTCTCGAGTTGGTAAAATGCGGGAGACATGGAATCTGCCAAGCTTGGTGGTCGCTACTTAATGTTTTTTGTGTGGTGTCTCTTGTATATTTGTTTCTAGTTTTTGTAACTAGTTGGGTGCTTCAGCGATGGTTTGTCGTTGCTTGGAGCTAGGTTGTGTTTTCACATGTTTGAACTTCCGTATTAATACTCTGTCAATGCGCATGATTTGTAATGCTTCTGAATATATATAAATCTAACCAGGGGTGACGCCCTTTACCGAAAAAAAGAATTATTTACTAATATTTTTATGTGCTGTCAACCATATTTGTACATCGAAGTTGAGATCCCAATGCTCAACCTTCGACTATAAATAGAGGTCCTTGCCCAAGTATTTCAACAACTTTGCAAACACTTACTTTCTGCAATATTGTTGATGAACTTGTGCAATATTCTCTCAATCGCAAAAAGGAACATTTCACAACTTTAAGTGTTTCGATTGTTAAGAGAATTTCCAAGTATAGATCAATTGTATTTCATAGGTTGTTAGGATATTTACATCTTTGTATTATCTTGGTTCCACAACAACCTTGTATTTTATTTAACAATCAATAAATAAAATACACTTGAAAAATACATATTGTCTCATCAATATAGATACTTGTCACTTATATCTATTGCATTGTATTTACTTATTTACATTGTCATCTTAATAAGTAAACCTCCAGATTACCTGGTGCACAATCACTCTAAACTGGTCACATCCAGATTAAGTGATTGTGTTGCAAAGTACACTCACCATTGACATAGAGGTGTCTTCAGCACCCAATTAGTAATACTTGGGACTAACAACTTGTACTCTCCCCCTTGATGTACGCATAGGAAAATTCTTGAACAAGTGTTAATGAACAACTTGAAGATCTTGAATGAAATCTGTTGATGAAGACTCTTTTGATGCTTTACTTCTTGGTCTTGAATCTTCCAATCAATTTTCAACTTTTCGTAGCTTTGATCTTTGTTACATTTAACTTGAACACTTTGGAGAATAAATATTTGAATGAAATTTGGATAAATCTCTTATGAAATGATCATGCTCCCCCTCAATTCATGAGTATAAACATTTTGGAGCATCTTTGAACGTTTGTTCCATCTTAAGATAATATCCTCTTATCATTGGTCTCATTCTTATCTTTTTCTTTTTCAAGTCAAGAACTCAGTCGACTAAATGATTTAATCCAGTGAAAAACTGAGCTCAATTGACTGAAATTCCATTAATTAATTACAAGTTTTTCCATTAATCCCATACATCCTTAACTCTAAATATTCTCTCTTATCTTCATCCCTAACCTCCATACACTCACTACAGCCTTCTCATCAATCTACTTACTTGTACCTTACTTTGTTGCATTGTATTTACTTATTTGACTTGTCACCTTAATAAGTATATCTCCAGTTAACCTGGTACACTGTTCACTCTAAACTGGTCACATCCAGATTAAGTGAAAGTGTTGCAAAGTACACTCACCATTGACATAGAGGTGTCTTCAGCACTCATCTATTCATAGTTGGGACTTACACACTTTAATTCTTTGATCCTTTTCTTTTTCAAACTTTTTGATACATCATTAAATTCATTCAAATAAGTTTGTGTGTCCTCAGAAAACATAGGAATTGATGTATCAATATAAATATCATTTGGATCAATAGAAACAGCATCACATTCATTTTGAGCACCGTCAGTTTGAACAGAAACATTTACAACTTCAAGATCAGTTTGAACAGATGCATTCAAAATTTCACTGATAGAACAAGTAGACTGATTTGAAGTTTTCATGTTTTCAGAATTGTTTTACTCAGGTTCATTCATGATATCACAAACAGAATATCCTGGTTGATCACAGATTGAAGTATTTGTCTTTGATGGGTTTCTTTTGCTGTCACAGTGATTTTGAGTCTTCAGATTTTCTATGAGTGCATGTTTTTCATCAAGAGATTTCTTCAAATCATCAATTTCTTTTTCCAAAACACTTTGTGGTATATAAGGTCGGACAATTTCAGGTTTTGGAAATGAAGTTGAATCATCTAAAGGTTTTTCCTTAAAACACTCAAGTATTTCAGGAACCTCCACCTCATGAATATTCTTATTATTTTGACACACCAGGCGAGTTAAAAAATCAAATGACTCATCAATTAATTCATAATTGAAGTAAACATTTGCACCTTCTTTTGAAAATCATCTTTCTCAATATCACCATGACTTGGTCTCACAAATTGGTCGGTCATCCCACTTTTCATATGAGATTCCTTATACAATGAAGGAACCTCTTCTTGTGCTCTGAGCAAATGTTCTGGATTAACATACCCTAACCCGGAGTTGAATTGAGTTTTTGAATTTCTCGGCCTATTCAAATAGATTTGTTGATAAGTTCGATTTATCTTGTACAACTTTTCTTGATAAAAATGGATTTTAGTTTTGAGTTCTTCATTTGTCTTTTCAAGTTGTTGGTAAAGAGAATCTTTTATACAACAAATCATATTTTAGGTTAGAAATTTGATCTTCCAATTCTTTCAACTCAGGGGTAGATTCATTCAGTTTGATATTTAATGACTCTATGTCTTCTGCCAAAGCATTTGCCCGGAGCATCTCATTGGTCTTTTCAACTACCAATTGTGTCATGAGCTTGGTTAATTCAAGAACTTTGGTTTCAAATTCTTGCTTCTCAAGATGAAGCTTTGAATTTGGAGTAAAAGTGACTGCAGCTTTTTCAGATTTCAAATTGTCAAATTCTTTTTGAAGAAGATCAAACTTATCTTGAAAATTGAGCAAAATTTGGTCTTTTTCTTTCAAATCATTGGTTATTTTTGAAATCTCTTTGTTTTTCTTTTTCCCTTCTAGAATAGCTGCTTCACTTTTATCGATATAAAAACCTAATAGTTTTTTAGGAATTGTGATTACCTCATCATCTTCTTCAGTAGAATCTGCAGCTTCATCATTTAGCTCCCTTGACTTCTTGATCTTTGTCATGAAGCACACATTCGCTGCCAATTCATCAGTCTCATCATCAGTGAGATGAAGCCACTTGTCATCTTCAGCCAAAAGGGCAATTCCATTCTCCTCTTGCTTTGCCAACATGAGTTTATAACTCTGAATTCTTCTTTTTGGGTTTGGTACACTTTGTGGCAATATGACCAAGAATTCCACAATTATAGCATTTTCTTTCTCCATTCTTTTTCTCCAAGACTTTCCTCTCAAACCTTTTCTCACTGTCAAACTTCTTTTCTCCAACTGGTTCCTTGAAAGTCTCAAATTTAGGAGCACTTGAATGCTTGGCATATGATGAAACTGAGGAAGACCGAAGCTGATTGTTGATAGGTTTCTTTTTTCTTCTTGAAAGCTTTGGTGAGGTAAGCCAACTCTTTATACATCTCAAGATCCTTTTCATCTAGTTCTGGATCACTTACATCACTCACCTCCGAATCAGTTTCAAGTTTAATTCTACTTTTTCTTGAACCTCTAGAAGACTTCTTCTCAGTAACAAGAGCCAGAGGATCAGAATGAACAACTTCCTCTTTCATCTTTTGTGTCTTTAGAACTTGATAATTGTTTTAATGTGAGTTTCTCAAACAAACTATGAATTGTCAAGTTTCCAAAGTCTGCTTGTTGGTTCAGTTGAGTTCCATACACTTGCCACTCTTTTTCGAGATTATTGATGAACTTGATATTCAGCTCCATGTTTGTCCTTTTTACATCATTTTTCCTCAGTTCATTGATGATATTGCAAAATCTGATATAGACATCATTGAGAGGTTCTCCTTTTTGCTGTTTGAAGGTTTCATACATATTCAGAATAGTTGACAACCTTATAGTGTTAGAAACATCAGAACCTTCCATTTGTTTCTCAACCTCATCCCAAATCTCCTTTCCAGTCTCATATGAGACACATTGCAAAATATATCATCTGGGAGTGCTTGATAGAGCAATAGACATTTGATCAGCTTCAACACGATTTTTTTTCTCAGTATTCCAGCTTTCTTCTGAAAGTGGTTCATTGTTCACAGGGTTCTTGGGAATTCCAGACATTTGATTTTCTTGGCATTCTTTTGGCGATCAATCTAATTCAGAAATCTTTTCTTCCATAGAGGATAAGATCCTCTAAACAATACTGGAGGTCTTCCATCTGAACCAAGAGCCAAAGCCTCTCTTGCAGCCATACTAAAAGATTTGAGAACAAAACAAAAAAGTTTAAGTTTTCTAAACTGGATTTCTTAAGAATGCCGAGTTTATACTTCGGCAACTAGAAGAAGATGTCTTTGACAAAAGTAGAATTGTAACGGATGCCGAGCAAATATCTCGGTATATAAACAAAGTGTTTTGATCAAGGTCAACTTTAACTAAGTACCGAGGTTATACTTCGGCAACTAGTACAATTACTAACAGATCACCAACACTTAACCAAATTTCTCAACTTCACTTGTTTGCCGAGATAATATCTCTGCAAACTGAACAATTTCTTTCAACACTTAACCAAGAAATCCAAGAGGTATAATGTCAATTATTTGTCGAGTTAATAACTCTGCAAATAAAGCAATATTTCCACTCTTTGTTTTATGTTTAAATTTGCCGAGCAAGAAGCTCTGCAAAGAGAACAAATCAAGATCAATAACCTCTGCAAACACCGGATTTCACAAAACGACAAAATAGTCGAATTTCAGTCGTCTTCTTCGTCTAGCAACCCTTCAAATGTTGAACTAACTGTAAATCTTCATTTTCTTCTTTAATACTGGGAATTAAAACTCCAAATTTGTACCAAAATGTTCAGAATCTAAGTGCGAACAAATCCTTAAACAAATTAAACTCTAAAATCAACCAGAATTCAAACCCAGCGATCTATGCTTTTGCCGAGCTTACATCAAATCTTACTTTCTGATTGAATTAAACTCTAATTTTGATACAGAAATGATGCTAATCAAAATCCTAGATGATCGGTGAACAAACTTGGAAGAAAAACACACTAATTTTGCTGAAATTAATCAAACAGTAATCTCGGCAAAACAGTAAGTTTATGAACAGCTCAAAAACACCAAAATTCAGCTTATATTTCGATTCTGGATCGTTCAGATTGACTAATTTTTCTCTGATACCAAATGTAATGTATGTAATTGAGCTTTACTATGTGTTTTAGTGTGTGTTAATGGAGGTTGTGTGTGTGTTAGTGTGTGTATGTGCCGAGAGAGAAAAGTAAGAGTGTGGAAAGATTGGATAGCATGGAATGTGATCAAAGTTACAATTCAAAGCTATGGAGGGGGCTTTATATACTTCCTATACAATTTACACTAGTCCCCTTCCATACTTATGAGAAATACAAATAAGTACAAAACATTATAAACATACAAATCAACTACTAGAAATTATATTTCTAACATATATAGTTGGCATAATTGTGTAGAGTTTCAAGGTATGGTGATGGGTGTATTATATGTGTTGATACAAGACCATATAGGATATGACAATGTGATTTGATTTTTGGTTAGTATGTTTTATTTGGTGGATTGATTACATGGTTTCACTTATTGTGTATTGATATGAAGGTGTTTATGGACAAGATGATTATGTGGTAATATGGGTTCTATACTCTATCCTTATGTATTGTTACAATATGTGTATATTTATATATAAACGTACTCACTAAGCGTAAGCTTATTCTTTTAGTTGTTTGCCTTTTATTAGGTCCCGGAAGTGAGAACAAGTGATTGACTAGGTTAGTGATCTTGAAGGTATTTTCGGCATTTGCGGAAGAATGGTATTGAAGATAGAACTCGTAGTGACCCTTTGAACTCTTGGCTTTTGGTACATGTATTTTGGTCATTAGCAACATTGTTCTTGTTAACTATCAAAACTATGAGTCTTGAGTTTTATGGTCAAATGAAAATAGATGTCAAATGGTATTTTGGTTATTTGACAACTTGGGTAAACGACTTGTGTGGTTGTAGAATGAACGTTTGATCAAACGAACACTTTTGCTATGTTTACTAATGTGTTTCGAATCTATTTGAAATCAGAAATGTTGTGTTATAAACTTTGGATTTGAGTTGGAAAAGTTACTGTCACACCCCCAAAATCGCAGGGTATGATTAACCAGGATCATAACACAATTTGCAAGTAAACGACCTTTAAATGAGATGTTTTGAAAATATCATTAATATAAATATCATTGTATGAAGTTTACATAATATCCGAGGAGAATTTTAAATATGATAGCATCAACAAAATATAATGTTGAGAACTCTCCATATTAATTCTTCTTAATGCAAATTTGTAACTTCCAAAACATGCAACTAGCAAATACTTCATAGAGCTCAATTACCTAAAAATACACACATAAAATACGTCAACATAATGTTGGTGAGCTCATAGATTTATACCAAAATAACCGCGGATCACAAGATTTGTATAAATGATCATGTACGCATACAATATCACAAAAATTTAGCAAAATAACCATGTAATGCTCATGCCTTGAATCGATACCTTAACAATAATAAGTTTACCCCTCTTGTGGTGCTTATGCCAATTACACCACGCTCATATTCAAATATTATATATCCGTTGTGCCATAGCGCGACTATACCGGATAGGGGTGTCAACCCAAATAGTACTATTTATAATATTCGCTCTGCTATTTCTGGATTCAAGTTCTCAGGGGATTTTAAATAGGGCAACCATATAAGTACATAAGCATACATAAAAACATGTGTGATCATAACTGTGTATTCTCATCCCAAAATGATTTAGAAAGGGATCTATGAAAACTCACCTTAGCCGAAGAGGTAATTTAGTATGATGGCAAAACGAGCAACTAGTCCGAAAAAGTAATATGCCCTATAAAAGTTTAGGTTCAATCATTCGTTATATTCTTGATTTTAACCAAGTCATTCTTAGTTAACAAAATGAAATGGTAGGTTGATCGGGTGGCAAGATCCTTTCGATACATGACCCTTGGTACATGCACTTTTGGAAAATCCAGCAACCAACACCGATATATAGTGACTCGCCTAGACACCATCCCAGTTAAGTATATTCATTAGGATGAGTAACAATTTTATGCGTTGTATCCGTTATTTAAAGTAAAATTCAAATTAACTCAAAATATGATATCTAGTATATTTAAATCGATTTACTTTATGTCATGATGTCGTATAATTAATCACCCTAGACCAGACCCTTCCACATGCATGTTGTATTCTTTAAACATTTCGAAACATTATCCATTCATTCTCAAGCATTCTCGTTAAATCAGTTTGATGGATTCTTAAGTTTTTAGTTTACAAATCATGTACTAGCATTATGTTGGATTTATCTTTTTAATCTTGACATGATAGTCTAGTATATATTTCGTATTTGAAAGTAAAAAGAAGACAAAAGGAACTAAGGAGAAGCTCACAACGAAAGATTATAGAGCGAGTGATCGATGATTTGGAAGATGGCCAGTCGAGGTACAAGCAAAGAAACGAGGTTGGCGAGAGATCGAGTAGCTTGAACTTGCGATGTCGTAGGGAGAGATGAGACACTATGTTGGGATCGTGAGGTAGAAAGAGAAATCAACGAGACGAAATGACTTGCGAGTCTCTAGCTTCTTGAGGCTTGCTGGTCGTATGATTCTTGATGGTGAATTTGTCGAATGGAGCTAAGAGAATGAATCGAAATACGAAACAACTTGTAAGCCTTTAGTCCCTGAAACCTACTGTTCGAACTAGCAACAAGAGAATAGTGGATCGAGAAGAGTTGTTGTGATGTTTCACCCGAACTAAAAGAGAAAGGAGAATGTCGTTGTGGCATTAATCTTGCATGACATGGTGATACAAGAATGTATTTGGTGTTTAAATTGATGGTGATGGGCTTTTTAATTTTCTCATATCTTTTTAATTGTTCAACATTTAGGGTGGTGGTGTTTTGGTGAGGGGTTTACTGCCGAAGAACAAGAAAGAGCAGGGAAGTGAGAGTGTGAGAGTTTAGAGTGTTTTTGGTGTGAAGAGAAATGGAGAAATTGATCTCTTATTTATATGGTAAGATTTGGAGTAACTAAGAGAGTAACTACATAGTTGATTTTGAGCTGGAATGGTTAGACTTGGTTTGATTTCAAAAGAGATACACGGACCAATTCTTGATCCCCAAGTTAAGGAAATTCAACTTAGTATTACGGACATTAGGTTAGTAGTATAATAGTTTAGGTTTTGTGTGTAAGACTTTTCTCCTTCAAACATGAGATGTGTGGTCATTCAAGAGATCTTTAAAATCATTTTAGTATAGCTCAAAACTTGTCATGGCCTTGTGGCTGATCGAAAATGTTAAAAGAAAGAAGGAAGTCATGACATTATATGTTGGAACCACGTTAGTGTGACCATCACTGATCATCTATCATTCCTGATATGATAATTGATGATAACTAAAATCCCTATGTAGTAAATATAAAATGGGCTTATTTAATCTTAAAGACGTATTATAGGGTTTCCCATTAGGTGATTGTAACTTAGAGGACGAATGGTACACACATTAAACACCAAAGGGGTTGAAAGTGTAAACACTCTCATTATAAATAAAGAGTCATTAACCCTAAGTTAAGGTTAATCCCTACACACATAATACCCTAATTTTCGTGTGTGTATTCCTCTCTAATTCGTGCATCATGTTCCAGCCGAATTACCCATCCCATTATTACTCAATCACCTTGTTATGGGAACCCGAAATCAATAGCAATTATGCTTTATGCTCTTACAGGTTCCACAGGACGATTGGGGATGCTATATCACTCGAATCGAATCATGTTTATTCCAACATGTGGTATCAGAGCTGCGTTACGAACTATCCATCATGATTTGGTTCGAATTTGATGAATTTCGCAAACTAAAAAACTGCAGAATTACAAAACTCATGCTAACGTCATCACAGACTAAAGTTCACTTCGCGCTGATGTCATCTTCGTGCTGACGTCATCATAACTTCTGCTTATATTCGTACTTACATCATCTTTGCGATTATGTCTTCTTCACGCTTACGTTACCACGAACTTCTGCTTAATTTCATACACGACTTACTGAAAAACTCGTGCTTACGTCATCACGAGTTTATGACACCTTCGTGCTGACATCATCACGTATTTATGATATCTTCGTGCTTACGTGTTCACGACTTACATGATGCTTTCGTGCCTATGTCATCACGACTTACTGATGTCCTCGTGCTTACATTGTCACGAACTATTATCTAACTTCGTGCTTACTTTATCACGAGTTATTACTTAAGTTCGTATTATACTGAAGATAATTTTGGCTGATGAATGAGATCGATCCCAGCCAGGGGCTCTGCCCCTTGGACCCCACTTCCATGGGCGCTGCCCCGGAAATTTTTGAAAATTATGTCTTCAAAATTTGAAATGAGTTTGATGGGTGAATTAACATTTTTTCTTGGGCTTCAGATTAAACAAACCAGTGATGGTATTTTTATTAATCAAGAAAAATATGTTAGAGATATTTTAAGAAAATTCGATATGAATTCTTCACCTTCAAAATCAACTCCAATTTCTGCACCTTTAACAATAGACTCAGACCTTGATGGGAAGCCAGTGAACACCACTGCCTATAGAGGCATGATTGGTTCATTAATGTATTTAACTGCCAGTAGTCCAGATATAATGTTTGCAACACGTCTTTGTGTCAGATATCAGTCTAACCCAAAAGAATCTCATCTGGTGGCTGTAAAGCGCATTCTGAAGTACCTTAAGGGTGCTCCCAGCTTGGGTCTTTAGTATCCCAAAGGCTCATTCTTAGATCTAATGGGTTATTCAGATTCAGATCATGCAGGTTGTAAGATAGACAGGAAATCCACTACTGGTGGATGTCATTTCCTTGGTGGTAAACTGGTGAGCTGGACCAGTAAGAAGCAAACATCAGTCTCTTTATCCACTGCTGAAGCAGAATATGTGTCTGCAGCTAGTTGTTGTGCTCAGATACTATGGATGAAGCACCAGTTGCTTGATTATGGTATTAAGTATTCAAAGACCCCTATTTTCTGTGATAATACTAGTGCCATTGCTATCTCAAACATTCTAGTCATGCACTCCAAGACGAAACACATTGATTTTAGGTATCATTTCATTCGTGATCATGTAATGGAAAAGGATGTTGAAATCCACTTCATCCCCACTGACAAACAACTTGCTGACATATTTACAAAACCTTTGGATGAGAAAACTTTTCAAAATCTTGTCAGTGAGTTGGGAATGTTGAACCCTTAATCTGGAACCTTATTATGAACGCCTTTGTGACACTGACAGGGTTCTTTGATTCCAGATTTACAATTCTATGCCAGTAAAGCTATTGAACGCCTACGTGATACTATCTTTGCACTGATAGAATTATGGATCACCATTCCAGGGGGAAGACTCGACCAGATTTTTGTCCCAAAATGTCTTAATTTCAAGGGAAATTTATTAATTTTTTTTCCTCTGGAGAAATTTTCAATGGTCAGCAGTATCAGCAATGCTGTTGTTCAAAGATTTAGAGGGGATATGCTTAAGGAGATCGCTGAAGAAATTTCTGGGTCCATTCTGAGAACACTGCAAGATGGGTTGGTTCCTGGGGTGATCAAGTTGATAGATAATCAGTTGCCGAAACACATTCCTGAAGAGTTTCAAATTGTTAAAAAGGATGTGATGCAGTTGAGGCAGACTGTCAATAATATCTCACCTGTATCTGGCAGAACCTTTGATTCTGCAGATAGACATAAGCTAGATCAGGTGTGGAATCATCTTCAAGCTGGAGAGGCTTCCAAGGGGGAAAGTTCTGGAAAAGAAAAAGCTGGTGACCTTCAGAAGAAAGCTGAAGTGTGGAAGAAGATTGTTGGAACAAATGTGCCTGGTACTGATGCTAGTGCACAACAAGCAAATGAAGCACTTGGATCTGAAGATGTTGTTCAGGAAAAAGAAGAAGCTGCTGTTACTGATGCCAGTGAGCCAATGTTTGAGGAATTCCCAAACATCTAAAACACTATTAAAAAGCTCAGAATAAAGCATGTGGTGTCTGGTGAAGTAACTGAAGAAGCTGAAGCAGAAGAAGTATATGTATCTGCTGATGAGGACAAGGCAAAAAGACTGGAGCAAGAGTGCATCATGATCAAAATTTTAAAGAAAAATATGAAGGATGACTTAGTTGCTCACCAGTTAGATATGGCCAGGCATGGGACTCCGGATTCTTATAACGCTGGTAGGTTGGGCGTTTAAACTGATGTTTATAAACAGATGAAGGATGATCCCAGACTCAAGAAATGTCTGGATGCCCTGGACGATGTCTATATTCGATCCATGTATGCTCAAGATGGACAAGTCTATGACTCTGAAATTTATGGTATAAGCATACTGGATCTCATTGCCCAGAGAAAAGAAGAACTGGAAAATCTCTAGAATCAAGTAAGGAGTAATGCTACTGCTCTGGAGAATGAATATAGAAAGAAATTCAAAGGTTTGCCCAAGGCACCAGCCAAAAAGACAAAAGCTGCCAGAGATGCAGATCTGAGCACATTCACTCCTTTGAACACTTCTGAAAGGATAAACAAGGCGAAAATTCAACAAGTGGTTATTCACAAGCAGGTGTCCAAAGAAGTTGATGATATGGTCAGGAAGGCTCAGATAAGAGAAAGGTATGATTACATGACTAACTTCAGAGCTGATGCCAGACCTATATTAAGTGCTGAGATCCGTCTGGCAGAGAATCATGAGAAATACTCCAAGTTCCACATTAAACCCTTCAGAGAAGGAAACTTTACTGATGAAAGACCAAATACTTCAGTGAGGGCCTTTGGATGGTAAGAATTAAAAGAAATTGGTCTCTCTTTCAAAGGTAAAGAGGTTTCCCAGGATGCAAAGTATTTCATGAGAAGAATCACAAAGGATTGGACCAAGAAGGAGGTAATGGAGATGGAGTTGGGTCTGAGAACTGCACTATCTACTCCACCATCTCCAAGTTCAAAGTGGAAGGCCACAGAAGAGTCATCTGGGCATGCTGAAAAAAGAAGGGCCTGAATATGATATTGTACTTGTATTTATTTTTATGTTGATAAAATTGTAACTTTCTATCAGTTGACGTCTGTAAATATAAGTTGCAATTCTTTTTTTACAAGTACATATCCAGATTAAGTCTAGAAATTAAATTGTATAAACTGGGAACACTGATGATCTATAAAGTGGCTCTCCAGTAATTCAAATTAGACTTAGTCAAATTTTCAAGGATTTTTCAAGCACAAATATGTATAGATAAAAGCTTGAAAATCCTTGCATAATTTCTAAACAAATAGAGGGAATTTGTTAGGTCCAGATTTACTGGATTCGCTCCAGACATGACTACTGGAGCTCTCTAAAGATTTCTCCAGAAATTATGTGAAGACCAGTGAACAACTTACTTGTACAGGAATCTGGATTCCACCAGATTTGTTCACTGGACTTTACTCCAGTCAAAATATTTCCACTGAAGAACATTCTCACTGAAGTCGAAGACTAAAGTCTGAAGAAAGAAGTCTGAAAAATAGCGGAGCTCACAGGCAGACTTACCAGATTTCCTGACTTGAGTCCTTGACAGTGTTCTAGACCTTACAGTCTGAACACTGATTACCTGAAATTGACTTTATGCCTTTACATGCTTTTACCCGGACAATCCATTTGTCCTTTGTTAAAAGCCTTACATGCATGTAAAGGTGGTTGGTTAATTTAAAGACAAGTCACTATCAAGTGACTTTATTGTTGTACTTTAATCAATGCATTTAAGGAATTAAAGTAATTTCCTTAAATGCATGTAACCATATTTGTACGGCAAAAAGAATATTATATTTATTCTTTTTGCCTATAAATATGAAGTCACTTCCCTTGTCCAAATTACACTTTTGCAATTTGGTGCCTTTGCTCAAATACTCTCGATCTAAACAGTTATACTTCACAACTTTAAGTATTTCAATCAAAAGAGTTTATTTAGCAAATATTAGATCACTTGAAATTCATAAGGTTGTTTAGATAGTTACTTTGTAATATCTTAGTTCCGCAACAACCTTCTATTTTATTTAACATTAATAAATAAAATACACTTGAAAAATTACATTGTGTCTCACCATTTACTTTACTTGCTTATCTTTATATTGCTTAAGTACGTAGTACTGTATATATATTCTTGCATTTATATTTACTGTAATACTAGTCCAATCTAGTGCTTAGTTGACTTGTCACATTCATACTAGTCCTATTTAGTGCTTTCTTGACTTGTTGTATTCTACTCTTGTGGGTTAAACCATCAAGTGAGGGACTTCACATGTTAGTCGAATACAACAATAAATAAGACATTTATATAAAGTAAACCGGACTGGCAAGTAATTCTGAACTAGAAGAATGACTAGTTCGGAATACGATCCAGATATGAATATCAACAAAAAGTAAATGCAAGAAATAAAGTGCTGAAACTATATAAGTAATATCTATAATCAAGTATTTAGACAATTGAAACACGATGTATTTTTCAATGTATTTTATTCATTTATATAAAAAAAAATACAAAGGTTGTTGCGGAACAAAGATAATCACACTTGTGAAAATATCTAAACAGCATTGAAATACTAGTGATCTTATAACTTAGAAATACTCATAAGAATTACTTAGAATATATCTCACAAGTTGCAATCCCAAAGTTTCTAGCACTTTGCAAAATGTGAGAAGCCTTGTATTTATAGGCAAAGTTCATGATGACGTGGACTAGCCCATACATACTTTGATGGGATACATTTAAGGAAATCAATAAGATTCCTTAAATCGTGTATTTTAAGGTTAAGTGTGAAAGTTATTTGATGTGACATTTCACACTTTATTCCCAACTATTTGACTTAACCAAAAAGCTTTCCAGAGACAATGTTATAGTCTGCATAAAGCATGGTAAAGTAAAAAGGCTTCCTCGTAATCAGTGTAAAGTATTGTAAGTACTTTTACACTGAGATACTTCAGTCTTCGATCAGGTGGAATCTTCTTTCAGCTCTGCTTCTGAGATGATTCTCTTTCTTCAGTCTTCAGTCTTCAGTCTTCGACTTTAGAGTGAATGTCTTCAGTTTGGGCTGATCTTGATCTGAAATGAAGCTTCAGATAATTAATTCTGAAAGGCTTCAGAATTTCTATGCAAGTATTTTCTCTGAAACTCAAATAATTCTGAACAAATTGTACTTGGTCGTTTTTCGACCCAACACTAATTAATATAGGTCAATTTAGTTTTTTTATGTTTTGATAATAAACTATAACTTTAAATGGAAGATACAAATTATAAATTAAAAAAAATTAAAAGAACATAAGATTAATAATAAATTATTAAAAAAACACATAACATAAAATGTACACTCAGGTAAATTATAAGCTTTAATTGTTTAGATAACGATATATATCAAAATATTAAATTCAGCCCGTCCATCGGATGGGTCTATTCCTAGTTTAATGCTAAAAACTTCTTCTACACAAGTATGTGTATGGGCCACTAGTTAGGTCCCGTTGATTGTAAAACTGGTTAATTACTGTCACCTTTACACAAAAATCTTTGTTGAAATTTATGTTTCTTAACTTTAAAAAATAAAAAAGTTTTGAAAATGTTGAGAACCATGGATAAGTTTTAATAATTCTGTTGTAATGACAAGATCATAATTACATAACTAACTATTGTTAAAGAGTTCCACCAATATAGCAATTTTTGCTGATGATCATAATAACAGGATATATTTGTATTAGTTCATTGAGGCTTACTTCTTGGTTGAGTTCAGCATTCGATATGATTTTGATTTCCTTAGGCCGCTGTAAACGAGCTAAGAGTTTGGATTCCTTTCTAGAAGTAATAGCAAACCAAACATGTGGCTACGAATTGCTGGAATTTTGGGAATGAGGACATGAAAGTTGCAAATACATTTATGATCAAACATAAATTTTGGAGTCCTCGCTTGAGATTGTATGGCTTCCGTAAAGGAACAAACCCATGGCTTGATGAACAAACCCATTTGCATTGTTTACGTGGGCACTCTTGGCTGTGTTTTTGGTCAAGTTGTTAAAAAGAAGAAAAGCTTTTTTAAACTATGTATTTAAATTGTATATGATTTCTTATTTTGTTGCATAAGTGTATTTGCTGGAATTTGAGGGACTAAATGTGGACATTATCTAAATAGATGAAGTTTGGGCTAAAAAAGACATGTGAAGAAAGAAGAGTGGCTAGTGAATGTTTTCTGCTTATATATACGAAGAGATCACATATCTGCATAATCTATAATTCTATATTTATCTGTTTCTATATATTTGATTTATATATTGTTTCAGTATAATTGATTCGATCATCTTGATCGATCAATCTTCTTATTGATCTAAACTATTCGTTTAGATTAATCACCTTATTGGATTGAATCTATAATAATAATCTCGTAGTTGGCATCATTAGGTATATTTTTTGTTTATCTCAAAATCGTTCACAAGTTAGTTAACCTTCATCCTTACTTGTAATTTGTACAAGTCTATTAGTATTATGGAAGATGCAAATACATTGATAATCAAACATGATTTGGCGTCCTCGCTTAAGACTGTATGGTTCCTTATTTGAACGAACACTTGGCTTGACGAACGAACCCATTTGCATTGTTTAGTTGGGCTCCCTTGGTTGTATTTTGAGTTAAGTTAGTTTATATTCATCCTTGATAGTTAACTTTATTTGTGCAACTATGCAAGCCTAGTATTTGTGCACACTCTAAAACATTTTCTGGTATTACATTTAGGCAGCTCTAATGAAAAAATGCATATTCTAATTAACTCGTTAAATCAACTGATGAACTAGCAAAAAGATTAATCATTCAACATAATATCCAACTGATCTAACATGACAATAGACATAAAGTACAAACATAAATCGACTCATTTCTCCCTCAAAGACAGCATTAGTACTGTTTTCAAACAGAACTTGAAAACTAACTTTATTTTTACTCATTTTTATTCTCTACCATCTATCTCAAATGCAGCATTAATCATTCTTATTCTCACAAGATATTATATAAAACAAGAATTCACTAGCAGATAGTGTTGATTTATTCCAGACCATACATTTTCCTCATCATTCCAACAAAGTTAGTTATCTTTTCAGGGCTAGTTAAGGATTCAGAAACGGTTTCTCTCGCCCATGATCGTGTGATCCATGCTGCCACCTTGAAGTCCCCATACTTCTCGTAAGCAGGAAACCATGAGGTTAATCCTATGAGCAATATGTCGACAAACCCAAAAGTGTCACCATTAAAGTAATCTTTGTCACCCAAAGTTCCGTCTAAGTACATCAAGATATCAAGGAAGTCTTTCTTGGCAGTTACTACTTTATCTCCATTTGCGCTCCAAATAGCACGACCAGCTGGATGAACCTAGGACATAAATATAGACATAGATTAACTTGCTCAAATTTACGCATAAACACATACGATTAGCTATGTATTCTAGCTGTTAGATACAGTGGTTTCTTTAAATCATATTCGGGCCATCCTGCCTCAGATAATGCTTACTTTTTTTAATTGGTAAGGTTGCGACTCAGTTTTACACTTCAATTATCTGCTTGGGCCTAGAACCAGTCCGGGTGATTCATTTTTGCTACTTGACTACTTCATGGTTCTGTTCTTGAAAATGTATGCTCGCTTCTAGAGAGAAAAAAACTTACCTTGCGGTCAATGTAGTCGGCCCAAAACCTGGCTCGTGATTTCTCGTATGCACAAGGGGGCAACAAGGGTTTAGCAGCCCAAAAGTCATCGATGTAGGTGACAATGTTAGTGGACTCGATAATGGGCTTATCGTCGTGCAAGAGGACAGGAACTTGTTTATGCACCGGGTTCGATTTGAGCAATAACTCAGTCTTTCCATTCATGATATCATTCTCTAATATCTCTTCATAAGAAATACCTTTCTCTGCCAATGCAACCTTCACTCTCATACAAAAGGGACTAGCCCACATACTCAAAAGCTTCACATTTTCTTTTGCCATTTCAACCACTTACTGTTATTTTTTTATTGTTTATATATATATATATATCCTTGTATTTGGTTTGTGTGTTTTATTTATGAATGTCACAATAAATAGTTTTCAGATTATATATAAGATATCTCAAGGAGTACATTGTGTTCTCCCCAACAAGAAAAACCTTGGTTTTGCCACATACATGTTGTTTCATGCGGTAGATACACCCTACAAATTTGCTTAGAAATGAAACAAACTAGTTGTACCTACTTAAAAACTAACGATTTCATTTTGACTTTTATTTGATATAGAAAATGTCATAAATGGTCATGTGGTTCTTCATATTATTAAATTGTTCCCTGCGCTTTTTTTTTTTACAAACAGTCCCTTGTTGTCAGTAGTCCTTCGCACTAACTTTTGTTAGTTTTAGCCATTAAACCCCTTACGTACAATGCTTGGGGTATTTCAGTCTTTTCACATCATAGTCCTACTTCTCTCTCCAATCCATCTTCTTCTTCATGCATTCCTCTTCTCTATTGAATCATTAACAAGAACATCTAACATAAAAAATCTAAAAGCATGTCGAACAAGTTCATTACAATCATAATTTCATACGAAGTATATATATACATATATATACGTATATGATCTGTATCTATAACAAAAATCATTTCTGGAAAACAAAATCATTCTTGAAGCATCATCATCATACTAGCTGGAAATTAAAAACTATTATTTTTTTTGTATATTATATATACATATATAAATCTATAAGTCAATGATGTGACATAAACAAGATGGATGGATTATTGATCCAATTTTCTTATCCAAGATGGGCTAATTATTGTTACAAGACAATCGATATGATTAATCATATACAACCGATTGGAAAATCACAAACAAAAACATGACCAAACATTCTATCAATTTGATTTCTACATAAATATGTGTATCCAACTAGAAATATAAATATACATACAATCAGAGAAAATTTCCGGTAGGACATCAATCAGTTTTTTCGGCGATGGATCTGAGATTCAATCTAATAAGTAGTTTGTCGCGGATGAAGACATGGATCGAAAAAAATGATTGCCACCGGTGAAGATTTCCGGCAAGACATCACAATCAGTTTGTAGAACTGAAAATCTTTTTGGAGTGATCAATAGTAAGTTTTGGTATATTGAAAGTATATTGAGGGGTAAGAAGGAAAGAGAAAGATGAAGATAAATATGTTGTTTTTTGGTGAAACATTTGGTATATTAAAGTTTGTTTATTGTTTAGGTTTTGTGGTTGTCATTGTTGTTGATAGAAGAACAAAAATCGCCAAAAGGGAATTGATATATATGGCATGAGGATGATGATTTGTTTGTTTGGATGATTGATGCATGTGAATGATTATGCTATATATAATTTAATTTATTTTTTCATTAATAAAAAAATGTGATTATTACAATTAGTCGCTGTGATTGAGAAATAGACCAAAATGCCCTCATGTGATATGCACATGAGGGGTTTAATAGCTAAAACTAACAGAAGTCAACGAAAATGATAAATCAAGAGACTTTTTGCAATGAAAAAAAGTGTAGGGAACAACTTAATAATATGAAGAAGCACAGGGACCATTTGTGATATTTGTTAGTGCATGGTTCTTAATGACATGAGTATTCTAGATTGTGAAGTATATTTGTTTATATATTCAAGTCTTGTAATTTTCTTGTAATTATCATTTGCCAATAATATTACCTTGGGATATATAGTTGCTCCAATTCAGATCCTTTTATGTTTATATGTTTGTTTATTATTTGTATTTTTCAGGTTTTAGACATAACATGTAAAGAGTCATTAAGTTAATATTGTTTCTGCATTTAACAGCAGTTGAGTGATTAACTTAATGTACTTCCAATGAGAAGTTAAGATAATTGTGTTTCTGCATATTAACAGCAGGATAAACGTTATCTTAAGTATACACTTCCAATGGGTAATATATACGACGTTGTTTCTGCGTATTCACAACAGTAGAAAGCTAATGTTTGTTCTGCGTATATTTACAGCAAAAGTTTTTCTTGTTCAAATAAGAAAACTCAAATAGTCATTTGAGAGTTTCTAAGAAACAAGCAACCTAGGGCTGAGTATGGGTCAGTTTGGATCGGTTTTGACCCAAAACCGAAACCCAAACCGATTAATTTGGTTTTTCGTTTTGTGAAACCAATGAGTTTGGTTTTTTATCGGTTTTTATCTTGGTTTGGGGCGGTTTCGGATTTAGTTCGGTTTTTGATAAATAAAAATATAGTTGTGAACTTGTTAAGTAAAGAGGCGTTAAAAGTGCAAGCTCTTATTTGAAGAATTTTTGAGTTTTAATGGGGAGCTACAATGATGACGACGACTGTAAATTCCAGATCTAAAGTTTTGTAGTTTATACATTTTTAACCCTTAAATTTAATATTGTTCTACATATTTAACCTCTTTTTAGACAAGTTTCATTTTAGCCTCAATATATAAGCATGTTTCTGTTTTGACCCTCATATAGTCATATATAACGGATTGCTACTCTGAAACAAAGCAGTAACTTAGATTTTGGATTTTCGAAAGTATCTATATTTATTTCATTCATTTACTAACCATAAGTATAAGAATATATATTAATATATATAGTTTGGGTTCGGTTCGGTTTTAACAATCGGTTTTTGCATATGAAACCAAAACCCAAACCGATCCGTTCGGTTTTTGGAAAACCAAAACCGAATCAATGGGTTTGATTCGGTTTTTGATTTTCTCGGGTTATTTCGGTTTTCGGTTTAACGGTTCGGTTTTTGCTCACCCTTAAGCAAAAGTATGCTTGACCACAAGAACTCTCAAACAAGTTTGCGTGTTCAGGGAAATGCGCAAATAGGCCAAAACCCTAATGGGCCTGGACCAAAAAAACACGCAAACCCAAAGGGTTTTGAGTGTTCTTGGCCGTGCGTATATATATGGGTGTGTGTCTTGCGTGTTCAGAACAAGAGTGTAGGGAGAGAAACGAGCAAATCCTAGAGAGAGAAAACTAAGAACACGCATAGTCTTGTCTTGTGGGTGATACTCGTCTCGTGCACGAACCGCAAACACACACCCAGGCACGAACGGCTTGTAGACCGCAAAGCCGTTCCCCGAGTGTTTATATTCACACAAAAAGATATATATATATATATATACACATATAGTGTTATATATATCATCTAAAGGTTGATATAAAAACCGTGGGTTATCTCGAGGAATTTTCGCACCTCGACATATCCTTAAGTCAATCTCGGTTTGATAGAAGTACAAGATCCAAGGGTCTTAGAACTCGTATCCAGAGCCATAGGTTTTTATAACCTTGGTTAGAGATTGACAACGGTTTTGGTTATCCCTTTTTGCGTGATTTTAGGTGAGGATTACTCTTCGGGCACGTTTTTGAAATAAAGGTTCAAACTTGTTGCCAAAAATAGATTAATCTATATCCTAGTAACACTTTCTCATAGTTTCGTCGATCCTTGAGCAATATTGGGTTCGGGATCTAAGAAATTGTGCAAAAGTGGTGTTTTGTGTGTTCTTGAAAAGTGTACTTTGCGTGTTCTCACATGTAACACCCCAAGATTTTTAAGATAAATAAATTAACCCCTTTTGTAGTTTTGACATTAAAATAGTTTTTTAGTATTTTATTTTTGCTTACGGGGTTAATTTAGGTGGAACTTTAGCGGATAGCAGGTATTTTACCCATCTAATTTCCTTTGCTGCGTGGCATCAAGATGAGATGCCAGACAAATTCTTTTTCTTGTGACTAATTTTTCACCCATCTTCTTCTCAAACTTTCCTCTCAAATTCCTATCAATCTAAATTCTACCTTTAATTCATCTAACAATCCTACTAGTAAATAATAATATCATTCAAGAATTAATCATCAAAATTAAAAGAAATTGAGAGTGTAGGTTATATGTGGGCTGAAAATTTAAGAGGAAGAGGAGGAGAAGACAATTTGTGATTTCCATCTTAATTATAATTCTCAAACTTGAAGGATAGAATTTCTTTTAACCTAGTTTTTGATTACTTTGAAGAGTTAGGGTTCATGGGAAATTCAATATGGGGGTTTTGCTATAATTGAGTTTATGCATGATTTTTCCCTAAAATCTTGTATATTATTGAGTTGCATGATATATTTGATTAGAAATATGAGGGATGGGAATAAAACCCAAACTATGGATATGGTGACCTTTTCTAGTAAAGTGAAATGGTGATGTTGATTATGATTTTTCTTGCACTAAATGGGGTTTTTGTAAGTAAAGCAACTCAATGACAAAATGGGATGATTATGGGTTAGGAATGCTAGTGAAATGCTAGTTTGGGTAAGTTGAGTTAGCCAAGATTGTGAATATAGTCTTATATGAATATTGTGATGATTTGCTAGGTAGAAAGCTTTGTCAATTATGTTGTGGCTATCTTGATTGTTGTTGGTCGCGAAAGAGGTGAGTAAATTTGCATACTCTTATATGTGCGTTGGGTTGATTACCATATGATGGTGGATTCCGTTTGTGGTAATCGATTTGGCGTTAGGGCCTAACTTTGAAGCTGGGGCCTAAGGACCCCATAGTTGTATTGAGATGAGGCCTAAGAACCTCTTGTGTATTGAGATGAGGCCTAAGAACTTCTTTGATTATTGTTTAGCGTATATGGATCCATGTATGTGTTTGTTAGCGCAAAAGTGAGTATGCAAGTGATGGTATGACGGTACCATTGGCTACATGCGATATTCTTTTGTGTTTTTGCCCTCCTTCGTATATATATTTGTATGCAAGTTTATTCACTAAGCATTCGCTTACTTTTTAGTTGTTTATCATTTTATAGGTGATTCCGGTAAAAGGAACTAAGCCCATGTTGATTTGAAGTGTTGATAAGAAGTTGATCTAGGTGTTTTTGGAAGGTAATTGTCCATTTGTGGAAGAATGGAACTTTTGGTATAGATACTTAGTCATCCTACCTCATTATGGCTCATGATGCTTTTGTTGTTTTGATAAACTTGGCTCCTTGGTCATTTGTGATGCTTTGTCATATTTGGTAATCTATATTTATGCAAAAACTTAGTTTGGAATCATGGTTTTTGTAACTCAAAGTATGGAATAATCTTGGTTAATGACAACTTGGGTAATGCGACCCGTTTGATCGTTTTAATGTGAATTTCAATAGTTAAAGTTTCAGATGTATCCTTTATGTTATAATATGTAAGTTGAGTACTTTTTGGTGTTTTGATTTGACTTTTTGAGCTTTGGAAAGAGTTTGAATCAAATTTGAGTCAAAAAGATTTTGTGCAGACCTGACCGTAAATTTATGGCCCAGGACCATAAATTTAGGGCCCTTTGTATTTTCGAGTACTTTTGTTCAGGGAAGAAAAAAATCCAGGAGCAAATTACGGCTCATTTTTACGGCTAGTTATAACTTAAGCAATAATTTTACGGTAGAGTTTTTACGGTCAGTTATAATTAAGCCATGAATTTACGGCTCCAAGCCATAAATTTACGGGCCATTTTTACGGCCAGAACAAAAAAAAAAAATTTATCTATCGGTCGAGTCGAGTTGTGTCGTTTCATCACACTTTTGCACGTTTCATTTTGCGTGTTCCCATTTGCGTGTTCTTGTATTTTGCGTGTTTCTGTTTTGAAAATTTACGGGTCTTTTGTGACTCATCAAAACTTCAATCAAGGTGGAACAATACATTCGTCTTCAAACACCTCAAGACAGAAGTCATATAATGATGGATCTAGTAGAAACCAAAACTTAGTTGATCACTATGACTCAAAAGCTTTGGTGACTCGGCAACAAGATGATGACTGGAGACTTAAAGTCAATGAAGAAGACGATGCATATCTTGCAGAAATTTACTCAGACACTACTATAACCGATAATCTCGATGATTCCTTTCAAGATGATGAATATGCGGAAAATGTTGACTTTCCAATGATGAATGAAGATGTTGAATTCCCAGAGGAAAACTACACTATGACAATCGAAAATGATCATTACCAGCAAGAATATAATGAGGAAGATATGAGTGCAATTGAATTTACTATGTTATCTGAAGACTCAAACATTCGTATCCGACAAGAGCAAAATGATCATACAGAGATAGAACAAGATAAAGAAAAAATTCTTGACACAAGTATTCTTTCAGAAGATGATGAAATATTGGAGTCAGAAGAAGATAAAGGTTGTCAGAAAGTGGATATTCCCAAAGACACGGTATAGAAGATCTTATTAAGTTTATTTCCAATTTAGATGTGCCTGAGCAAATAGTAAAGGTCTCACTTCATGCTTTGGTGAAAGTATGTAAATTTGTCAACATATTATCATGAGAAATTACCAATCTTCAAAATGATGCAAAAAACACAAAGACTTTGCTTGATAATTCTGTAAATGATAGATCATCTCTCAGGCAACAAGTAGCTATGTTAACCCCTAAAAAGGGTGAGCTGAAGAAACAAAGTTAAAGCAGATCAAGGAAGACTAACTGCCATGAAAGAAGAACTCAGAGAAGTAATTCTTAGAAAAGAGTTGTGTCAAGAAAATTCAGGAAAAATATCTAAGAAACTTACTGAGAAACAGATGGAGTTGGTGGATGCCAAATTGGAAATAACTCACCTAAATGGGAAACTCAACAATATGAGAGATATGAGATGCATGATTAACTATCTGTTACAATCACAAAGGAACAATAATCATCAAGATCTCGAGCATTATTTTGAAGATTGTTCACAAGAAAAAGGAGCATAATCAGTAATTAAAGAATCAACTAAGCAATATGAAGAGAAGGAGTCAGACTCAAAGGTTACCGAGGAAGTATCATGTGCTAAACCCATGACAGGAAAGAGGGTTGTTCCTCAGATTCTAACTCCTAAACAATAGATTTTTAAAAGAACACACTTCGAAGATACACAAGGTCCAGTAAAGTGCAGATCAAAGAAGTCTATAAACATAATCTCTTGTTTCATTTGTAGAGAAAGAGGACATGTAGCAAGCAAGTGTACACTAAAAGGTAAACTCAGCAGATCAAGACAGTCTAATGACTCAAGTGACAAATATGTTGAAGATATAGATGTTCAATTGAGAAAGAACAAGGGTAAACAGGTTGAAGAAAGGTCAACAAGTGTTTCACCCAAAAGAATTTCTCAAAGGAACTCACCCGCACTGAGTGGATCTCCTAGAAATTCCTCATAATACATTGCTAAGGAGCAAAGAAAGCCAAGAAGTGTATCTCCTAAAAAACCTTCAAATGGCAGTCAAGCTCAGAGCAAAACACCTAAGAGGAATCCCACTCCAAAACGAGAAGTCTTTAATCGTGTTCGTGATGATGATACAAACTTTTATGATTGGTTCACAGGAACGGTTAAACCTGGTCATTCATCATTGTTTCAAAAGCATAGTCTCAGGAGAAAGATTGACATATCTCCTGAGAGGGTGCCAAGAAACAAAAGACATACTTCAAAATCCAGGATTCCCACAAAGAGTGATAGATATTGGACAAATATCTATGTGAAAGATAAAGACGGTAAATTCAACTCTACTGAGGCTTGGGTACTGTTAAACAACTAGGTGCATATCTTTCGTGCGAAGAACAATGTTAAGGAGGTGTTGGAGTATGATCATGTTAATTATAAAACGTATGTCCGAAAATAAGTTAAGCCTACGGGGTCACACGAAATGACACGGTAACTCAATATTATTAATTAGTATATTAAAGTAATATATTAATTAATTTGATCACGAAATGATTAATAAACATTTATTAAATGTTAAATAAATAATGTTTATTAATTAAAAAGGAATTAAAAGTTGGATTTGGGCTAGGATTAAGGGGAAGGGGGGCCGAACCATCTAGTGGTTTTAGGCCCTAAACTAAACTTGTTCATCAAGTTAAGTAACCCTAAACCAAAACCTATAAATAGAAGATTAAAGTGAGGGGTTTCTCATAAGTTCAGAAGGGAAAAACCCTAACTAAATATCTCTCTCTCTCCCTCTCTTTTTCCTTTCGGCCGAAGCAAAGAAAACCCCAAGTGGTTCGGGTTTCAAGGTTTCGACTTCAAGGGTTTAAGCAAAGGGTTGTTTGTTCGTGATCAGTGTACTAGCATACGATATAAGGGGTGTCTAGTATGCGATCGTAGAGAGGTTTTACTTTAAACCATAATTCATCATAATAATAATATCATTATTATTTATTGGACCTTTGCATAAGGTACACCTCTCAATTATATTCTTTGTTAATTAATTTGATTACATATATGTTTCGATTCTTCCATTGCGCTTACTCGTGATTATATGTATATGGTTATATTCTAACAGTTGTATCACAAGCCACATATGTGATCTATTAATTACAAAGATCAAAACTGGAAGGGGGGGTTTAAGTGTTGGTTGATTAATTAATTGTTAAATAATTAAAAGTTGTTTTCTTATTTTAATAATTAAAAATCGGTTTTAATTAAATAAAAATTAAGGTTTTTTGTTTAATTAATTTAACCTAATTCAATGGATGATTGAAACCCTCAAGTAAGTTTTGAATTGTGAATTAACATGATTTATGTGATATAAATTGCGCTTCTTTGTGCGTTCAAATGGAACTACTGAGTTCTCTTGTGTTGTTAAGACTATACAAATGATTTTATTAAAACATTATGTTATGAAGATTATGCATGAGTCTTTAAACATAAACTTTTGATTCACATCAAATGCATTACCCGGTTAAAGTTAAGTCAATGCTACCTACTTTGCTAAAAACACTTGCCAGTGCTTTTCGTTCCTACATGAGACAGAAGGCGAATTGTATCTCCTCAAGGTAGATTACCACTCAGTTGTGAGACCAGCGGTGGACTATCTACATGTTATTAATTGGTCGACTTAAAACGAGTTAAGAGGTGAGATCCTTGACCCGTGGCATAAGATGGGACAAAACACTTAATACTCCTTTAAAGTGTTGTTGTAAGTCCCATAATTCTAGGAGTTGCATGAATGCAATTATCGATTCTCGATTACTTTTTGAATACCGTCATTTCTAGCAGATCAACTGATGAAATGATTGTATGTCAAGTTGGATCCTAGCCTTAGTGAAAGTAATTTGTTAGATGAATTTAACAAGGGTAAAGTACATTTCTTAAGGATTATTGTAACACCCCGACAACGGCGGAAAACTCGGGATGTAAGATAAAGCACACGCGCACATGGATGTTACATAGGAATACTAAATGAGTGCTTAGGATAAACATAAATAGTCAATTTCATAACCCAACAAGAATAGTAGTAGTTATTACACACACAAGTTCAACAAAGATGATCAAATCAAGTACGAAAGGTTCCCACGCAGGGGATACGATTGGGCATATTGCCACCCAACACAAAGTACAAGCATGCAAACTCCAACCCTAAATCCTGAAGTCTGCTAATAGTCCCATGCTACCACTCGTAGCCACGATTAGCCTGATTACCTGAAAGGAATACTTAAAAGAGTCAACACAAAGGTTGGTGAGTTCGTAGGTTTGAGTATAAATAAGTAGTATAAAAGCATTTTATACCGCCAATAGATCTCAAGTATTAAGTCGTATGTAGTGGCTAGTGACCAACTTGCACATAAGTAAGCGAGCACACACAATCCTCGATAGGACCGACTAATAGTATCAATAGAGCACACACAATCCTCAATAGGACCGGCTAATAGTATCAATAGAGCACACACAATCCTCAATAGGACCGGCTAATAGTATCAATAGAGCACACACAATCCTCAATAGGACCGGCTAATATGTAACAAGTAGTCAAATAGCCAAAGAGTAGTAAAAGTAGTTACGACATGTATAAAAGCATGAGTAGTATTCCTTTCACCCCGAAATAAGTAAAGAAAAAGGGGCTACGAAGACTCACAGTGATCTGCTACAAGCGTAGTTCTACAAGCACAGGGTATAAGCACAGATATAGTAAAATATATCTACTCGAATCCAAGTATGTCTTGATGTCAACCTAATCACAAACCATTGAGCATAGATGGATACATGTATTAGTTCTCGTGATTATTTATTTACTAAGTGTCCTTGATGTACTGATGATTTGGTTCACTAAAGATCCTTAAACGTTTGACTCAACAGTGTTTTCATACACTAGGCTCGTAATGAACGTCTTTAAACTCGCACTTTGATAAACAAGATCGAATATGTCTTGATTATACCTTAATTAGGGTTTCCTTGTACATGATAGACTTGGATTACAACGAAGTATAAAATCTGATTTCTACAACTAACGAAAATAGACTTTAAATTCGTAAGGTGTATCTGAACGAAGATAAACCTTAAATTCGTAAGGTGTATCTGAACGAAGATAGACCTTAAATTCGTAAGGTGTATCTGAACGAAGATAAACCTTAAATTCGTTAGGTGTATCTGAACGAAGATAGACCTTAAATTCGTTAGGTGTATCTGAACGAAGATAAACCTTAAATTCGTTAGGTGTATCTGAACGAAGATAGACCTTAAATTCGTTAGGTGTATCTGAACGAAGATAAACCTTAAATTCGTTTGAGGACTTAAGTTTGTTTGGAGCTTAAGCTCGTTTTGAAGCTTAATTTCGTTTTGGAATTCGTTTCTAGGATACTAAATTCGTTTTAAGTGTTTTTAGGACGAATTTGGGACTGTTCAACAAAAACGAGGGTTTTGAAGATTAAGACACGTTTACGACCCAAATTTGATCACGAAAAGGTTACTAAACACTTTTAGACACAAACCCACTAACTTTTAACACGATTTTTACACCAAAAATGGACCAAATCATCAAGAACATACACTTGAAAAGTAAACTTTTATTTTGATGAAAATCTCAAAATTTGCTGTCATTACCTGAAAATCGATACTAGAAATATGTTTTGATTATCACAAGGAAGCTAAAAATGCAAGAAATCTTGGTTTAACAACTCAAAATCAAATGATGAATTTTTGTGGGTGAAGATGGTGAATGTATGTGTGTGTTTTTAGAGAGAGAGAGAGAGAGGTGAGATGGGGGGGGGGGGATGGTGAAGAAGTAGAAAAATGGGGTTTTCTAACCCTTTTATAGTTTTCCCTTAATTAATGATTCTAATAATTGTAGGGTCTAAATGAAACATTTTCAGACTAGAATTTCTTGAATACAATCGCTTACGTCTTGAAACCTAACATTCTTATCACAATAGACCATAGACGCGTCTTATAATTTAAGATTTTAGAGTGAATAGATCTTCATGTGAGCACATATTCGAAACTAGAACATATCATGGATTTATTTAAATTATTTCTAAGGCGGTTGTTACAATTATTATCGAAAATACCGATAATTGAACTTTTGTCTGTTTTGTAGATGGCAACAACGAATCCTACTCAAAACATAAATCAATCGGCTTTTAGGTCGATGCTGAAAAGGGAAAAACTTTCTGAACCAAACTTCAATGATTGGTATTATTAGCTAAGGATCGTTTTAAGAGCTGAAAGGAAATACTAAGTCCTTGAAGAGCAGAGACCCATTGCTCCCGGTCCAAATGCTTCTAATGAAGAATTGGGGGATTATGCTGCTGCGTATGATAGACATAATGAGGTTGCTTGTCTGTTGTTGGGAAGCATAAATGTTGACCTTTAAAAGAAATTTGAGCATTCATTTCCATGTGATATGCTCACTAAACTCAAGTCTATATACGAGAAGCAAGCCGGAGTGGAGTTGTTCGACCTCGTTTATCAGCTTCATAGCTTGCGAAATGAGCAAGGAACATCGGTTAGTCCTCATGTACTCTAGATGAAGAGGTACTCATGAGAAATTGGAAAGGTTGTACTATGCTTATCATCTGCCTATTACTATTGGCATGAACTTAAAAAGAAAATTTTTTAGGTTTTCATGCGCAATTATAATATGCATAGCATGAGTAAAACCGTAGCTAACTTCATGCCATATTAATTGAGTATGAGAAGGAGCTTCCAAAAGAAATCTGCTACACCCCAAGTTCTCATGATCAATGAGGGGAAAAGGTTCAGAAAGCATAACAACTGTAAGCTAAGAGCAAGAACTTAGGTAAGAGAAAACAAGTTGTGTTAGTCTCAAAACCTTAAAAGACCCTTTCGGTAAAAAGAGCATACGGCTAAAGTATCTAGCTGAGTTGAATGCGAAGAAGAAGCAAGCTGGTTCGGTCAGTGCTTCAAGTATCTTCAAAATTGAATTATATGTGTTGTTATACAAATAATAATTCAATAGCAAAAGAGTTAAGTTTAACTTGAACTCTAACTATCTTTGACATTGTCATCTTGTTTAATTTTGTCAAGAAAGACATTTAAAGACTTCAAAGGGACGGTGTCTTACAATCACATGTTAAATCATTTGATAAATGCATGATTTTGACATTATTGTAAGCAAGAAACGCGTTAGAAATTTTCAATATGAAGAGATCTTGCAATCAAATGATGAATCATTTGATAAAATGCGTGTTTTTGGAATTGTCGTTAGCAAGAAACGCGTTGAAAGTTTTCAAAGTAAAGAGATCTTACAATCAAGTAATGAATCATTTGATAAATGTGTTGACGATTAGCAAGAAAAGCATTTAAAGACTTTAAAGGGACGGTGTGTTACAAACAAATGATGAATCATTTGTCAAATGCATATCTTGTGTTTTCGGCAAGATGATAAGAATTCCTTTTCCGCATAAAGTTGGAGAAGGATAATGAATTACTTGGACTAATACATTCGGGTGTATGTAGCCCATTTAGGCATGTGTCAAGCAAGGGTGCTAGCTACTTCGTCACTTTTATGAATAATTTCAATCATTATGATTATGTTTATTTACTTAAGCATAAACATGAAGTGTTTGAAATATTCAAGGAATTTAAAAATGAAGTGGAGAATCAACTCAGTAAAACCATCAAGATTTTTCGTTCTGATCGAGGTGATGAATACTTAAGTCAAAAGTTTAAAGATTATCTTAAAGCTTGTGGAATAGTTCAACAGCTTACTCCTCCATATACACCTCAACATAATGGTGTTTCGGAGAGGAGGAATCAAACCTTGTTGGAAATGGTTCGATCAATGATGAATCATACAACTCATCCTTTTTTGTTTTGGGATTATGCCCTAGAGACTGCAGTTCGCATTCTCAATATGGTTCCAACCACGAAGGTTAACAAGACACCGCATGAATTGTGGCATGGGAGGATTCCCAAGTTGTCTTACTTAAAGGTCTGGGATGTGAGGCACTCGTGAAACGAGATACGTCTGACATGTTAAGTGCATCTTTATAGGATACCCAAAGGAAACGATGGGTTACTACTTCTATTTTCCTACGGAAAACACTGTCAAGGTACATTGATTTTCTGAGTTCCTTGAAAGGAAACTCATATCTCAAGAGGACAGTGGGAGGATTGTTGAACTTGATGAAACTCAAGCAGATGTGTCAACTTCTGAAAGCACTAGGAATATTCAACTTCGGGGGGATGTTCAAATAGATGAATCTCTAGATGAACTGCAAGCTGAAGATGAAGCGATTCCACTTCGTAGGTCCGCAAGGACAATACGTGCTCGTGAAAGATTAAATCTTATGATTGAGTCTGAAGAACATGTTGTAACAACCATCAAAGAAATGTTTTAAATAAAATCTTTGAATCGTGCTGTCGCCATTAGAATGACTAGACGGCTCAATTTAACTTGAGTTGATATATTTTAGACTCAAATATGTGTTTACATGAAGGCCCATTCGATCTTAAAGCTTGATTTAAATGACGAGTTTATAACTTAATACGATAAAATACTAAAATTCGAGTCGTAAACATTTGTGTTCATAAAATGTCTAGATCAAAATATTCGCAAATAGTCCTTGCATTTATGGAGTTCATTTAATATGGGAAAGGTATATAAAGAAGGAAATGAAACCCTAGTAAGAGAAAGACACTATTCACTCATCTTCTCCATCTTTCTTCACTCTCTCTCTAAAACACACACTTGCAGCCTCCATTCACACACACAAAATTCATCTTTTGATTTTGGGTTGTTAAACCAAAATTATTTGTACTTTTAGCTTCCTTGTGATAATCAAAACATATTTCTAGCATCAAATCTCAGGTAACAACAACAAATTTTGAGTTTTTGATCAAATTAAAAGTGTACTTTTCAAGTTCATGTTCTTGATGATTTGGTCCAATTTTTGAATGAAAAACGTGTTAGTAGCTAATGGGTTTGTGTCTAAATGTGTTTAGTAACCTTTTTGTGAACAAATTTGGGTCATAACATGCTTAAATCTACAAAACCCATTTTTGAAAATGAGGGAAAACTTGTTCTTGATGTGCCACACCTTGTTCATGTTATAGATGGTCTTGAAATCGTTAAAAGTGTTAATGGTTAGTGTTATTATGTATATATGTGCTAGTTTGATGTTCTAACAAGTCCTGGAATTGATCTAGACCTTCGTATTATGATCATTTGTTGTTTCAGCCCGTCTTGTATGTGGGCAGCCTATTGATACCATGAGTTTGCTCGTTTGATCTTGTGTGGTGTTGTGTTGTTGTTGGTACGTTTAATGGGTAATCGATCCTTTAGATTGGTTTAGCTCAAACACTTGTTAATGAACTAGAAACGATCTCGTACACTTGCTCTTAACTTGGAAGCTAGGACGGTCTTGGCCAGGTAGAGGCTAGGACGATCTTGAAGCCCTTGTAATGGTGAAACGACCTTGAACCTTAAGTGCTAAAACGATCTTGAATACTTGGCTGTTGAAATGATCTTGACTTAGCATTAGAACACTAGGACGGTCTTGTGGCAGCTAGGACGATCCTAAACATGTACAGTGGGACGATCTTGCAACCTAAACTCTAAAACGACTTCGTGCAATCATAAAACAACTTGTACATGTTCTATAACGCACCATACATGATCATTTAACACCAAACGAAGTTCATAACATCATTATCATTCGTTTAAACACATTAAAGGCTACTTATTAACATCGAGCTAGTTCATGAGTCGATCTAAAACAACGTACGAAGTGCAAACCCGAATTGAGTACGCTTAGGGCATGTTCAATCTAAATTACTAAAGTACAAGTTCTATAAGCAACTAAATCAAGTTCTTAAGGTTAAAAGATCATTATTAAAGGCACATACGACTCATTATTACAATAAGTACTTATGTGTGAGTTCAAAGACGTTCGTTTCGAGTCCGGTTCATGTATTTAAAGTTAATTTAAAACACTTTTGAGTCAAGATGTTCAAAGAATCTGCAAAGGACCAAATCATCAGTTCATCAAGGACAACTCAGTGAATGATTTATCACAAGAACTAATACATGTATTCATCTATGCTCAATGACTTGTGATTAGGTTGACATCAAGACATACTTGGATTCAAATAGATATATCCTACTTATATCTGTGCTTGTTCTCTGTGCTTGTAAACTACGCTTGTACCGGATCACTGTGACTCTTCGTAGCCGCTTTTTCTTTACTTATGTTTTGGGGTGAAAGGATTATTACACATGCTTTTATATGCCGTAACTGCTTTTATTATTGTATGGCTATTTAACTACTTTGTGACATACTAGCCGGTCATGTTGATGACTGTGAGTGCTCGATTGATACATATTAGCCGGTCATATTGATGACTGTGAGTGCTCGATTGATACATATTAGCCGGTCATGTTGATGACTGTGAGTGCTCGATTGATATAATTGCCGGTCATGTTGATGACTGTGTGTGCACGATTAATATATGCTAGCCTGGTACTGTAAGTGCACGTTTATACTCAAACACATACTTATGTGCAAAGTTAGTCTCTAGCCACATCATACTACTTTATTCTCAACATTCTATCGACGACATAAAACATATTTATACAACTTGTTTATGTACTCAAACCAACGAAGTCACCAACATTTGTGTTGACACGTTTAAGTATTCCTTTCATGTAATCAAGCAAATCATGGTCAGGATTGGTAGCATGGGACTTTTAGCAGACTGTAGACTAGGTTTTGAAGTTTGCTTGCTCTTGTTTATGCTTGATGGCAATATGCCTAACCTTTTCCCCTGCGTGGGAACTTATCTCATCTCTACTTGAATGCTTGTTTTAACTTGTGTGTGATGACTACTATTATGCTTGTTTGGTTATCAAATTGACTATTTATGCTTAATGTATGCACTCATTTAGTATACCTATGTAACATCCATGTGCGCGTGTGCTTTATCTTACATCCCGAGTTTTCCGCCGCTGTCGGGGTGTTACACATGTAGTAGGAGATTTGAATGAATCTCCTAATTTCAATGTTGCATTATCGGCTCTGGGGTCCGAAAAATGGCTTGAAGCTGCGAATGTGGAAATGTAATCCATGAAAGATAATCAAGTTTGGAGCTTGGTTGATCTTCCACCAAATGGTAGAAAGGTTGGGTGTAAATGGATCTTCAAGAAGAAGACCGATATGGATGGAAATGTACACACCCATAAAGCTCGTCTTGTGGCAAAAGGTTATACTCAACTTTATGGAGTTGATTATAAGGAAACCTTTTCTCCCGTTGTGGACATTAGAGCTATTAGGGTCATCTTAGCCATATTGGCGTACTATGACTATGAGATATGGCAAATGGATGTCTATATGGTACAACCAGAAGGTTTTGTCGATCCAGAACATCCCAACGAAGTATGCAAACTTCAAAGATCCATTTATGGATTGAAGCAAGCATCAAGACGTTGGAAGAAAAGGCTTGATGAGGAAATCAAGAAGTTTGGTTTTGCTCAAAATCCTGATGAGCCATATGTATATCACAAAGCTAGTGGAAGTCACATTCCAATGTTGAAAGACGTTAAAACTTATCTTGGAAAGTGTTTTGCTATGAAAGACTTGGGTGAAACGGCATTTATACTTGGAATCAAGATCTATAGAGATAGAAGAAAACGGTTGATTGGATTAAGTCAAAGCGCTTATATAGATAAGATCTTGAGGAGGTTCAAGATGGAGAATTCTAAGCGCGTGAATTTGCCTATGCAAGAAAGACTTAATTTATCTAGCAAAGAACGGTGCTTCTACACCTGAAGAGGTGGAGCGTATGAAAAGAATTCCTTATGCTTCGGTGGTGGGTTCTATCATGTATGCGGTAAGATGCACTAGACCTGATGTTGCGTTCGCTCAAAATTTTGTTAGCCGGTATCAACAAAATCCCGGAGAGGATCAGTGGACTGCTGTGAAGAATATTCTTAAGTACATGCGTGCTATTAAAGAATTATTTTTGGTGTATGGTTGAAATCCCAAACCAAAATTCAATGGTAATAGAATTTGTGATGTTGGATTTCAGGATTGATAAAGATGTTTCAAAATATTAGTCGGGATACGTCTTCATTTTAAATGAAGATACGGTGGAATGCTTTGAACTAAAAGCAAACCACAGTTGCTATGTATGTGACAGAGTCTGAGTATATTGCCATCTCAGAGAAGACGACATTACGGTTGTCTGGATTAGAAAGTTTATTTTTGGATTTTGACATGATAATCCTCAAATAACACACCTATGGATCTGTACTATGATAATTCGGGAGCAATTATCATTGCCAATGAACCTGGGGTTCAAAAAGGTGTCAGACATTACCTAAGAAGATATCACTATGTTCGAGAGCAAATCGAATCGTGTGAAATCAAATTACTCAAAGTTCACACAGATTATAACTTAGCGGATCATTTACAAAGGCATTGTCGAAGGGAAAGCTCACTAAACATGCCGAGGGCATTGTCTTAGATATTGCTAGTTATATCATGTAAATCTGTGATTGGTATTTGGATAATGGGATGTTAAAAAATTGTTATTTTCAATTATTGAATTTTTATACGCGGTATAAGTGGTTTTATTTTATAATAATTGTGTCCTATATTTGCATGTTTAGATTCATGAATATTTAAAGTATTCTAAATGTCTATTGTCGATTACGTATATGGGAATATGATTAAAGTAAGACAATGGTGAGAGATTGGTAAAAATATTTAAGTGAATATTTTGAAGATGGTGGATTTCGTACCAAACTCACATAATGTTCAAAAGGGAATATTAGACTTACCCCACAGAACGAATTATCATTTTATAGATCAACGTCATTAAATGAGATTCGTGAAATGGTTACTTTATTATCCATTGACTTGAGATACAAGTGAGGTATGCATGTGTGGATTGCATTTTTAGATATAGTTCTTAACTGTCCTGAACAAGGTAGTAATAAATGACTATTTTCAGAAATGACATGACCAGACACTTGTAGTCAATATAGGATTTGTTTCTTCAATTTGCAACTGAAGTATGATACCATTTGGCGCCCTCATTAATTAATTTAGGATGTTTGTGTGGCCACACCCAAATGAACTCAAGAGGAAGTTTTGACTAATTTGGTAATCTTGATTAATTGTAAGAATGAGAAACATAATCGTTAATTTATGAAATGACATTGATCCATACTCATAATTAACAAGGGTATCTGAACAAACGGATATTAAAAACTAAATCATTTCAAATTGGCAAATTTCAGAAACTATTCTTAAATATTTCCGTGAGCATTGGCGTGTTGTTAGATGCCAACTAAAGTTATTACTATTATAAAATAACTGCTCAAGTGGGAGTTGTTGGAGTATGATCATGTTAATTATAAAACGTATGTTCGGAAATAATTTAAGCCTACGGGGTCACACGAAATGACACGGTAACTCTATATTATTAATTAGTATATTAAAGTAATATATTAATTAATTTGATCACGAAATGATTAGTAAACATTTATTAAATGTTAAATAAATAATGTTTATTAATTAAAAAGGAACTAAAAGTTAGAGTTGGGCTAGGATTAAGGGGAAGGGGGGCTGAACCATCTAAGGGGTTTTAGGCCCTAAACTAAACTTTTCCATCAAGTTAAGTAACCATCAACCGAAGCCTTTAAATAGAAGATTAAAGATAGGGGTTTCTCATAAGTTCAGAAGGGAAAAACCCTAACTAAAAATCTCTCTCTCCCTTTCTTTTTCCGTTCGGCCGAAGCAAAGAAAACCCCAAGGGGTTCGGGTTTCAGGGTTTCGACTTCAAGGGTTTAAGCAAAGGGTTGTTTGTTCGTGATCGGGGTACTAGCATACGATATAAGGGGTGTCTAGTGTGCGATCGTAGAGGGGTTTTACTTTAAATCCTAATTCATCATAATAATAATATCATTATTATTTATTGGACCTTTGCATAAAGTACACCTCTCAATTCTATTCTTTGTTAATTAATTTGATTACATATATGTTTCGATTCTTCCGTTGAGCTTACTCGTGATTATATGTATGATTATATGCTTATATTCTAACAGGAGGATCTTGTTATTTTGGTAATCAGTGACTGAGTTCTGGGCACATTTTCATTAGATAACATAGTAGGTTATCATACTTCTTTTGTGTTAGTGCATGATTCTCGGTGACATGAGCATTCTAGATATGTGTTGTATATTTGTGTATAATTTCAAGTCTTGTAATTATCTAGTAATTACCGTTTGTCTTAATATTACCCTGACATCTTTTGTGTAAGCCAATTGAGATCCAACTTATGTTTATATGTTTGTTTATTATTTGTTATTTGCAGGTTTTAGACATAACATGTAAAAAGTCATTAAGTTAATATTGTTTATGCATATTAACAGCAGTTGAGATATTAACTTAGTGTACTTCCAGAGGGAAGTTAAGATATTTGTGTTGCTGCATATTTACAGCAGTTTGAAAATTAATCTTATATACACACTTCCAATAGGTAATATTGACGACACTGTTTCTGTGTATTCACAGCAGTTGAAATGTGTCAAAGGCTAATGCTAGTTCTGCGTATCTTACAGCAGTTAAAGCATTAGGTGAGTTAATGTCAGTTCTGTGTCTTGATAGCAGTAAAGACATTAACTCAGAGTACAATGTCGGTTCTGCGTCTTGACAGAAGTAAAGACATTTACTCACCATATCCTAAGTGTTATTTGAGGGTTCTTAGGAACAAGCAAAAAGTCTTGCTTGGTCAAAGTAAGAACACTCAAATGTTCATTTGAGAGTTTTTATGAAACAAGCAAAAATATGCTTGTTGTCAAGAACTCTCAAATGCTTTGAGAGTTTGTGTGGAAACAAGCAAAAGTATGTTATGCCCACAGAAACACGCAAACTGGCCAAAACCCTAATGGGCTTGGGCTTGGAAACATGCATGGGCCAGTGTGTTTCAGAAGACGCATATAGCCATTTGTGTGTTCCTAGCCCTTGCCTATAACTAGAGGGTGTGTGTCATGCGTGTTCGCACAAGAGTGTAGAGAAAGAAATTAGCAAATCCTGGAGAGAGAAAACCAAGAACACGGACGGTTGATCTTGTGGGTAATAGTCGTCTCGTGCACGAACCGCAAACACACACCCTGTTGGGTAATATAACTATTTATCAAATCAAATCACAAAGCACGCAGCGGAATAAAATCTATGTAGTTAATTATTTAACCAAGATAAGAAACGTGTACTTTAAATTGAAGAGAATAAAGCAAGAAACTTTATGAAAAGGTTTAAAGTAAAACCTCTCTACAATCGCACACACAACGTTAGAATGTATGTATGCTAGTACTTGATCACGAACCGAACAACCCTTTGTCAATACCCTTTAATTCGAACCAAACAAAAACTCGAAACCCTTTGTTGTTGGTAGAATCGGCCGAAGCCAAGAGAGAGGGAGAAGGAGAGATTTTTAGGGTTTTAGAAAATCTTAAGATTTTGTGTGTAGAAAATCAATTAGGTTAGCCCTCCTTATATAGGAGTAGGAAACTTGATGACCAAGTTTAGGGTTTGAAAACCCTCCATTCGACCCCCCCCCCCCAGAACATTCTAGAGGGTTTCCTAATTGTTTTCTAATTACAATTCTCTCCTTCGTTAAGTCCGTTAATTAAGTATCATTAACTATTAACCTTTTAACGGACGATCTTTAGTTTTTCGTGATCTAATTAATTAGTAAATTACATTTAATATATTAATTAATTATAGTTACATTCGTGTTGAATGTGTGACCCCGTAGGCTTAAATACTTTTCGGACATACGTTCATTTTACGTGATCATATTCTAACAGCTCCCACTTGAGCTCGTAATGAATGAAGGTAATAACATTGGTTAGCATCTAGCAATACGCCAATGCTCCCGAAAAAAATTAAGTATAGTTTCTTAAACTATATTTAAATGGTTAAGGCATTTATCATCCCTTTGTTCAGATACCTTGTTAAACATGTGTTAGGACTAGTTTCGACCAAACTGGCGAGTCTCCAGTTTGCATCTGGAGACCAGAAGATTTGTCCAGAAATATATTGAAGTCTAGTTGCAACGTACAGTTAACGCAACTAAAGACTTCCTCCAGTTGAGATCTGATCAGAACTGAAGACATTCCAATTGACGTCGAAGACAACAAATGGAAGATAGAGGATGACAATGGCAGCGAAGCCCAGTTGGCATTCTACACAGATTGAAACTGGAGAATATTAGTTTAAAGCCTTTACAATGCTTTACATTATTTACGAGGAAGACCTTTTTGCTTTATGCAGCTTTATACAGACAACATCATTTGTCTATGATTAAAGTACAAAAGTGCATAAAGCAGGTTAGATAAAGCAATGTCTTGACTTACCTTATCAAGCATTTCAAAAGAACTCACCTAGTTTCCTTAAATGCTGTCAACCATATCTATACGACAAAGTTGGAATCCCAATGCCAACTTTGTCTATAAATAGAGGTCTTTGCACAACAAGAAAACTACTTTGCATATTCAGACCATTGCAATATTCTTGGTGAACTTGTGCAATATTCTCTCAATCGTAAAAGGGATCACTTCACAACTTTAAGGGTTTCGATTGTTAAAGAGAATTTCCAAGTATAGATAGTTTGTATTTCATAGGTTGTTAGGGTATTTACACATATGTATTATATTGGTTCCGCAACAACCTTGTATTTTATTTAACATCAATAAATAAAATACATTTGAAAATTACAACTTGGTCTCACCATTTTAACTTTGTTATATTTACTTATTGCATTGTCTTTCCTTATTGTCACCTGCTAAGTAATCTATCTAAGAACTTGGTATACAATCACTGTAACTGGTCGTCTCAAGTTTAGTGTTTATATTGCAAAGAACTCTCACCATTGACATAGAGGTGTCTTCAGTTAGTACCATCTCTTGGCGGGACTTATAAGTGGTATCAGAGCAGAATGCTAACATAATTGCTTAGATCTTCTAAGATGTCTACTACTGCAGGTGAGAATGGTCCTGGTCATGATGAAAACATTAATGTTAACAATACTATACCTAATCAAAATGTTAATCAAACTGCTACTAACAATCCTCCTCCACCTCCTCCTACTGCCCCAAACCATGTCCAGTCCACTACTCAAATAATCCTGTCCCCAAATTTGATGGGAATGGTGAAACATTTGGGACATGGAAGGCCAGGATGCTGCTGCATTTTGGCGGGATAGAGAGATATATGTTAAAAATCCTTAAGGATGGACCCTATATACCCATGTCTTTTGGGATAAGTCCTCTTCTTGATCCAACTGGAAGAAGAGAGTCTAGAGAAAAACCAGAAGACCACTGGTTAGATGAGGGTCGTAGACTAGTAGACTTGGATTCCAGACTGAAAAACATGATCCTTGCTGCTGTCCCTGAAGACTTAAGTCTAACACTTGTGTTGTTTCCCAGTGCCAAGGCTATGTGGGATGAATTGGTCATTCAGTTTGAAGGAGGTGATGACACCATTGTCACTAGGAAAGTTGCCTTAAACAAGAAATATGAATCCTTCTTTGCTCTACCTAATGAAAGTCTAACTGGTACTTATACCAGATTCACTAGCCTTATTAATCAGTTAATAGGGTTGGGTATTGAAAAAGACAAGGACATTCTTCTTGAGAAATTCTGTGATATTCTTCCATCCAAATGGGAAGATAAGATTCTTGTCCTAAGACAAGGTAAGACCCTACACAGTCACACTCTTGCGTCTCTCTACGGAGCTTTTAGATTCACTGAGGATAACAATGCAGCAAGACTGGTGGTTGAACAAGATTCCATAAATCATGCCCAAAGTTCCAAGGTAACCAGTTTCACTGGACAACCTTGTGCTGCTTTAATTTCTGCTGAGAATGTCCAGTTATATTCTATGAAGGAGATGTTAAGCAATTTACTGAACTCTGGTTTGACCATTGAGACCAGTGTTGGTTGTGATAAAACTGACGATGATGATCTGGTAGCCATGATTGCTAAAACCTTTAATAGGTTTAAGCATAAATCTAATCGATTTAACGATTCCAACAATGCTTCCAGCTCCAACTCTCTGGACAAAGCCAATCTTACCTGCTATAAGTGTGGTAAGAAAGGTCACTTTATGAAGGAATGCAGATCTAGTCAAATGAAAAATCAATCTGGTCCCATCATCCCAACTTATAATGTGCCTGATGATAAATATAAAGCTAAATATAAGAAGCTTAAAGCACAAATTGCCCTCTTGTCTTTTGAAAAAGAAAAAGAAAAGAATAAATGTATGATGGCAAACACTAAAGGGAAGTGGGAACTTTCTGATGATTCATCTGATGATGAAGAAGAGATTAGGGATATATGTTTTATGGCACTAGAAAATCAACAACAACATCTAGTGAAAGATGATGTCATTGCAGGAAGATGGGTGGACATCATTCTGAAAAAGGTATGTGATTATGATAAGCAGGATGATCCTAAGTTGAAACTGGACATTGCTGAATCACTCAACGGTGATTTATTATTTGTTGAAACTGTAAGAACTGATAGTGAAAAATATCTTGAAACAATCTTAACTGAATTAAACAATGTGAAATCCCAGGTAAATGACCTGTAGAGTGTCCAGTTAGCTCTAAAAGAATCAGTTTTGAAAATTGAAGCTTTAAAACTTGAAAATCAAATTTTAAAATCTGATCTTGAGAAAGAAAAAAATATTATCAAGTCCTGGGTTAAAGCATCTGAGAAAAACTATGATGCTTTTTCAAGAACAATTGATGCCCAAAAGAATGCATGGAAATCATGAGATCTTCAAATGGCAGCTGCCATACCAGATCTCCATGCATTGCCTTCATCTCTTCAAGTTGAAACTCCTTATGATCAACCTAAGAATTTCAAAACTGAATCTGTAGAAGTCACCCCTGTTGAGGTTAAAACTGAAGCCAATAAGGCAAAAGCTCCAGATAAAAAGGTTGGTTGTGAAAGGCCTTTACCTCAAAAGTCAAAGAATCCTAAGACCAAGAATCAAACTGAACCTAAGTCCAAGGTTCAGATGCCTAGTGAAAATGACATTTTGCTGAAACTGGATAGTCAACTCCAACTTTTATCTAGGCAGGTTCAGAGTTGTACTACCAGAATCAAAAATCTGGAAGGAGCTTCTTCTCCTTCAGCTGAAAAACTAAGTGTCAAAACCCTTTCCAAGTCCAAACAAAAACAAAAGATTCCATCTGGAACCAAAACTGAAAATAAAAAGGGAAACAAATACCAAGTACCAATTGTTTTTACTCATGGATCTGAAGTTACTGAACAAGCTCCAGATTCAGCCTTCAGTTCCACCCTTCAACAATTAACTGTGACTTCTCAGGTGAAGTCCAGTGAACCCATCAAGAAAAGATGGGTTCACAAAAACAACTATGACAGGTATCTGGACAACGCAGCTGGATGGACTATGACAGGATGTAAGCCTCTGTTGGAAGATTTCACTGTCCAAGATGGACCAACAGTGACTTTTGGTAATGATGGTAGTGGAAAAACTGAAGGATATGGTGTGCTTAACAATGGACAAGTCAAATTCACTAAAGTTACATTTGTAAATGGTTTGAAATATAACCTGATCAGTGTAAGTCAACTGTGTGATGATGGCTTCAGAGTTCTGTTCGATGTTGCACAAGGCACCATTTTTAACAAGGATTGGCAAGTGGTAATGATCACTCCAAGAAAGGGAAATATGTACATTATGGACATGGAACCAGCTCCAAAAGAGCATTGTTTCTATGCAAAAGATGATGAGGACACTAACTGGCTAAGGCATAAGAGGTTATCCCACCTTAATTTCAAAAACATCAATAATTTATCAAGAAAGCAACTGGTGGATGGGATACCTTTAATCTCCTTTAAAAGGGAGAGGCCATGTACAGGGTGTGAGATGGGCAAGAAGAAAAGATCCAGTCTCAAGACCAGGCAAAACTTCAGTATCACTGAACCTCTTCACATGTTACATATGAACCTCTTTGGTCCAGTGAATGTTCAAACTAAAGCTGGTAAGAGGTACACTTTAGTTGTGGTTGATGAATACACCAGATACTGTTGGGTGGTGTTCATCAGCTCAGAAAGTGATGCACCTGGTGAAATCATCTCTCTCATCAAAAGAATTGAGCACAAGTATACCAAGAAATTATGTCAGTTGCGAAGTGATAATGGTACAGAATTTATAAATAAAGAATTGGAATCATTTTGCAATGACACTGGCATTTCTCAAAATTACTCTTCAGCTCGTTCTCCAAAGCAAAATGGCGTGGTTGAAAGAAAGAATCTCACATTGATTGAAGCTGCAAGAAGTATGTTATCTGAATCAGGTCTTCCAACCAGTTTTTGGGCTGAAGCAGTAGCAATTGCTTGCCATGCCCAGATTCGGTCAGTTTATGTCAAGAGACATAGAAAGACTGCCTATGAAGTCCTAAGGAATCGTAAACCAAATATTGATTATTTCCATGTATTTGGTTGTCCAGTTTATATTTTTAACGATTCCAGTCAATTGGGAAAGTTTGATTCAAAGGCAGACGAAGGTGTTTTTGTGGGTTATTCAGATATCAGAAAGGCCTATAGAGTTTATAATTATAGACTCCAAAAGGTACATAAGACAATTTATGTCACATTCGATGAATCAAATGAAGCAATTAATAAACAACCAAGCCATGACTTATCTCCAGTTATTCTAGTTGATTTTGGTGTATCTGATCAAGTTCATCAATGAGTTTCTACACTAGAAGATGTTTCCAGTCACCAAGACTTGGAACCAGTTGCACAGAAGAAAAGCTCCAGTGACACTTCATTCTATCCCTCCATCAGTTTTAATTTACCACAAAAACTAGTGATTGGATCAGATGTTTGTGCCACTCTAGTATCAGAACCAGTTTAGACTCTAAGTTCTTCAGTTGTTCAAGATATGCCTTCAACTAAGGAATTCCACGATGCAAATCGTGATCTCATCTACTCTAATGATGATGTTAAAGAAGTCTGGACTGATCCTCATTCAGTTTCAACAACTATGGAGGTTCCTCAGGTTACTTGCACTGATATTGTTGTACACCAACCTAGTCAATACACTAAATGGACACAAGCGCATCCAATTGAGCATATAATTGGAGATCCAAGTAGTGGGGTTCAGACTAGAAGAGCCACAAGTGAACAATGCTTGAACATCACTTTCTTATCTCTAATTGAACCAAAGAAGATTGACGAGGCTATGGAAGACCCAAGCTGGGTAGAAGCAATGCAAGAAGAGCTTATCCAGTTTGAGAGGAACAATGTGTGGGAACTTGTTCCTTGTCCACCAGGGTTGAAGAAGGAACTTATTGGAACTAGATGGGTTTACAGAAACAAGATGGATAAAGATGGCAATGTGGTTAGAAACAAAGCCAGATTGGTTGTCAAGGGTTATAGTTAAGCAGAAGGTGCTGATTTTGGTGAGACTTTTGCTCCAATTTCTAGACTTGAAGCCATACGAATTTTCTTGGCTTATGTTGCCCATCTGCAATTCAAAGTCTACCAGATGGATGTCAAAAGTGCGTTTCTTAATTGAACATTGGAAGAAGTGTAAGTGTTAGAAATCCAAAAATAATGATAAATTGTAATTTCAGTTAGTGGACTTACTTATTGTTAAGTCATAGTGAAATGATTTCTAAGGTTGAGGGGGTAGATGTGATAATTAGGATAATTGTATAGTTAGACTATAAATACCCCTCAACACCTTAGAAATTATAAGCCTTTTACCCCATTTCATTTCATTCCTGTAAATTTTACACACACTTAATCCCAATCTTTCCTCTCTCTCTCTCTCTAGAAACACACACTAAAACACCAAGAACACACACACAAGTCCACCATTGAATCTGTGAATTCGAGGCTCAAAGCGTGTTAATTACATGTGGTATCAGAGCAAAACATCATTCTGATATCGATCCATTACTGAATTCAATCACAATTTCATCAACAATTCAAAATCAAAACCGTAACTTGTTCTTCATTTTTCACCGATAAAATCGCATAAAATCATAGTTTTTTTGTTCACCATTAGATTCCTGATAGTTCAAACCATAATCCTGTCAAGTTTCAAGTTCCAATTCGATCTACAACTCGAGATTGAATTTTGAGTTTTTGGCGCTAAATTTTGGGATTTGATTCTGTTGTGTTTTTAGCTGAATTTTGTTTAAGGATTTGTTGCAGAGGTGAAAACAAACAATTTACAAGTAATCTCAAGTTCTAACTCCAAGTAATTCAGAAGATATTGAAGTTTTAAGAAGTCATCAAAGGGGTTCATGAAAATGACTTGTTTCCTGATGAAGCAGATGATGCCAAGACGATCTTCACTAGGACGATCTTCTTCAGAATCGTCTTAGTGCCTGAGATTTCAATTTTCATTCTTGTGTGTTGTGACTTGTAGGACGATCTTCACAAGATCGTTCTGGCAAGTGGTTGTGGTGTGAAGTGTTTGGTTGTAGCTAACTAATCCGAAAGGATCGGTTTGGCGAATTCAAATACTTAAAAAGTATTTGAAAAGTGTAAGTTTTGTGACAGAAAGCTAAGACGATCTTGCCAAGATCGTCTCAGCTCACTGACCCTAGGACGATCTTGCCAAAGATCGTCTCAGTGTCTCTGTTGAAAGTTGGTGTGGTTTGATTGATCATTTGAAGTCGTTGTGATTTGGAATCACACACTTCCTGGGTAACTAATCTCTATGATTGGTTTTGCTCAAATTTCTTTCACTCCATTTTATACTGGAACTCTGTCCAATTTTTCAAAAATTACTTAGAGAATTTCTTCAAGTACTCAGAACCTAAGACGATCTTCAAAACAAGACCGTCTCATTTTCTTTGAAATTTCTAAGACGATCTTCCTTCAAGATTGTTTCATTTCCAAAACTCTTATTTCTCAAATTTCGTTACAATTTCCTTTAATTCAATTTCAGTTCCCATTTCCAAAAATCCAAACACATATCTCAATTTCAATTTCATTTCATACTCAGACAAATTCCACTGAACTTCTTCCAAGACGATCTTCAATTAAATCGTCTTACTTCTTTCTTGAAATCTAGGACGATCTTCCAAAGAGATCTTCACCAAGATCGTTTCATTTCCTGATTTTTACAACTCTCATATCATTTCAAGTTTCAAATCAAATCTCTTTCAAATGGCTTTTCGTGAAGCATTGGCATGGGGTTCCGATACAAGACCTCCAGTTCTCTACCGTGGTTCCTATGGACTATGGAAGAAAAGATTTATGGACTATGTGGAATGTCAACCAAATGGTCACCTACTTAAAGATTCCATTCTTAATGGATTTGCAGTTCATCGCCATCCCACTACCGGTGCAATACTCACTCTTGATCTTTTGAATGCTGAACAAAAAGATCGAGCAGCTGCAGATAATAGAGCTAGATCATGCTTATACAAAGCACTACCAGATGAAATCTATGGTTATGTTGATTCTTATGATACAGCCAAGGAGATATGGGATGAGGTGGCAAGACAAATGGAAGGATCTGATGTGACTTCAACAATAAGATTAACAAATGTGTTGACTGAGTTTGACAACTTCAGCAAATTGCCAAATGAATCTCTAGAGGCTGTCTACTATAGATTCTACAATGTCATAAATGAACTTAGGAAGAACAATGTCAAGAAATCAGAGATTGAGTTAAACATCAAATTCATCAAAGCTCTTGGTCCAGAATGGGAAGATTTTGGAAGACAAATTAAGCAACATCAAAATCTAACCAAGTTCACCATCCATAATCTTCATGAATCCTTCAAACTCAATGAACATCAAGTTCTAAACAAAGCTTCATCAAACAAAATGCCAGAAGTTGTATCTGCTGATCCTTTGGCATTGATTGTTGAAAAGAAGGTTTCTGAAGCTCTTAAAAGGCAAATGGTAGTTGTTTCTTCATCTGATGAGGATGGAGATGATATGATGGCTACAAGAGATGGTGTCTCAGATGAACTATATCAAGCTTTTGCCGCGGTAACTAAGCATTTCAAGAAAAAGTTCTACAAAGCGAGGCCAACAAACAACAATCTTCTCACTTCTTCCACAAGTGCATTTCCCAAGAAGGAATACTATCATTCCAAGAATTATGAACAAGGTGAATCAGGTGGATCAAAGCATTTTGAAAAGAAAGAAGGATTTGAGAACCAGTTGTTGAGAAGGGGAAAACATCAGATAAAAAGTGCTACAACTGTGGAATTCCTGGTCATTTTGCAATTGATTGCAAGCAACCTCGAAAGCGGAACTATGAGTACTACAAGCAGAAGATGCTTTTAGCCAAACAAGTTGAAGCTGGACATGCTTTGCTTGCTGAAGATGACAAATGGCTATTGCTCTCCGATGATGAGGATGAAGATCTCTCTGCTAATGTTTGCTTTACGGCGAGGTTGGCCAAGGACAACGTTTTTGAAGCAGAAAGCACTGATGATGAGTACCCGGATGATGAGGTTGATGTGTATTTTCTAGTCTTAAATTTATGAACACGAAATAACTAGCTACTGACTACTACACACTTGCGGGCAGTGAACCCGTTCGTATGCAGTATATTTGACTTGGTAAACCGAGGTCGAACACAAGGACTTAATAAGCAATTGTTACAGTAAAGTGATTCAGATTAAAAGGGGGTTTTGTGACCGAATTGTCACGTTGCAAAGTTAGTGAAGATAATCAGTAATCCCGTAGGATTAATCGCAAAGAGTATTTGATTGGTTGAATCTTAACACAGATTTAAAAAATGAACACCTACTTGGATCAGCTCACATGCCAATCATCGGGTCTAAATATTACTTGCATTTGTTGAACGACTCAAAAAGTAGACAAGATGAACTCCAGTTATACTTGAAACTTCAACTGCTCAAAACATAATTATTGCTCCCGCACTTAATTTCTCCTCTAAACAGTTAAACATTAAATTCCTGAGTTGATTTTATGATTTAGTCTTTTGAAAGCTTTCTCCCGAACTACTTATTCGCCTAATCAGATCCCTCTATCGTAGACGTTTACACATTCGAAATGAATTTAATTGTTTTTAATCTTTATCGTTGATTTCTCCCGAACTCCAACGATTTCAGGCTAATTATAGACCGATTAACCATTTCATAAATCAATTGACAATGACCTAGATTTCTCCCGAACTTCTAATTACAATTATCAATCAATTAATATAAAAGTTGAAAACAATATTTAAATCCAAATAAATGTGGATCTTCGATTAAACATATAAACCTTGTTCAACATTCACAAGCAACATCTATTCGAAACTATGACATGCTTACTACCCAAGCGGGTGCTAAAGATTTAGCTATTCATATTAGAAACGCAAGAACAAACAAATAGAGAGGAAATCATATTATACCAAATGAATGATGATAATCCGGTAGCAATGATGATTACAATTCAAAGCTGAAAATAGGCGAAGCCCTAATCACTTGTTTGCTCCAAAATATTCCTCAGTATATGAAAACTCAAGAAATTGTGTTATACCTTCGTCCAAAAGTGCAGAACCCTAACTAATCCTATGTACAAAACACGCGTGTAATGGCCGTTACTGGGATAACGGCCGTTACTTTTATACTTAAGGCCTAACGGGAGTTACTAGGCTAACGGCCGTTACTTTTAAGTTGATTTCTAACGGCCGTTAGTTCTCTAACTGCCAGTTACAGGAGAAACCACAAACCACCTATGTAACGGCCGTTACTGGGCTAACGGCAGTTACAACTTCCAGATTTCGTTTTCTTCGTCTTTCGCTCGATTTCACCCAAATCTTTCTCCCGTTTCTTCCTTAACTCATCAAAATCGACCAATTCATTCGTCTAATCAATTTCCAACCTGAAAACACTCAAGACACCTTCAAAGCATCGAAAGTTGGATATAAAACTATCAAAATGACGAATAATTGGTTCTAAAGTCACGTGGGAAATGGTATAAAATATGACACATCAAATCCCCCCACACTTAAACTTTGCTTGTCCTCAAGCAAATCCAAACTGAAAATCATAAAATTCCTTGGCATATCATGGAACCACATTTCAGTAATCAAAAAGAAGCGCAACCACAATCAAGAATGAGAATAAATGGTTATGCAGTTTTAATCTTAAATGAAAACCGGAACGTTTGACAATATTCGACTGATATACAAGCCTCAATAACACGACTAAGCACAAATGTAACGAACAAGTGATATCTCGCCTATCCTACTCCAACTAACATTCATTTGGGGTTGAATATTCGAATAATCAATCAATATCCAAGTCGTGATGCATAATCTTTTAACCATAGGCTTGTACAAGGATCGTTCCTAAGTCGCCAAGGCGCATGCGCCCTATAACGTCTATCAAAAGAGAACTTTAAGGGTTGTAACATTTTAAGGCTAAACAAGGTATTTGACTACCGACAAAACGCGACCAATCATCCTGGCGGTCCAATCGCTTGTGAATCCCAGTGAGCCCATGAAAGATCTCGTCCACACGCTGCCCTAAACCTGAAAAATCAAAAGAATGTGAGCTAGAGGTGGCACCTCTAGTTGGCGCAGAAGCACCAACACCAGTATCCAGCTCCTCATCCATCTCATCCTCATCATCCTCAGCGTCCATATCGTCTCCTTCATCCTCCAAGTCCTCATTCTGGCTAACCATACCCATTCTAATCATTGTCGCCCTATCAAGTACCCCACTACGACAATAAGCTTGAAAACCCGGTAAAAGACCAAATTGATCCGTCTGGACCAAACCTATCCTCCTTGCCAAATGACAAATAAAGAAACCACCGGCTACATGACCCTTGGCTTTACCATGCCCCTTTTCATACAAATATAAAGCCACAGCCCAAGCTAAATTGCAAGAGACCTTCCGAACCATGCAATACAAGAAAAATAGATCAGTGCTAGTAGCATTATTTGAACTACTATGCCTATTGGAAATGGTCTCGGCTATCATTCTTAAAAGCAGCTTGTAAACCGGGTTCCGAACAGCAGATTGTTTGACATTATAGTGGAATTCTTGGTCACTCAAATTCTCTTCCTCCCAAAACCTAGCTGCAGTCATGGATGCGGGCCGTTGAACAATCCCCTTTGTAAAAGACACCCTCTGAACATCATCCTCACTATAAAAACCTAAATGGACCAGGAACTCTTGGTAGGACATACAATGAATTTGACCTCCTAGGTGGAATGTCATAACTGTTTTCTTACAACTTCCCTCATCCGTATTCAACCTAAACGAACTAAAGAATTCATTGCACAAGTGTCTCCAGATGTTGGTGTTAATGGAGAACAAAGCCCTCCAAGGGGGTGTCAACAATCCGTTCAACTCCTCAACATTTACCCCTAACTCCCCCAGGTTATCGAAATCTAACCTACGATTAGCAATAATAGGCTTATGCCTCACAACATCTAGAGTAATCTTAGGTTGGTACTTTGCGGGTACCTCCTCGGGAGTATGGATGACGGGTGCTCGAGCTACAGGTTGTCTAGCTCTTGAGGCGGAAGCTTCAGCTGAAGCGGCAGCCCTTTGTATGTCACGCTGTCTCTTGGTAGCCATCTGAAGAATTTGATGATTGAACAAGGAATTTGGAGATTGATAAGAGAAAAAGAAGACTAGGACTCAAAACTGGTATACCCCTCTTTTTTTCTGCTGCAATTCGTGTGTGTATGTGTGAGGATAATAGTTTTTTTTTTTTGATTTTCCTGACAGAAATCGACCTGCCTTATCCTGAAGAATCGCGTGTAACGGTCGTTACTGGCCTAACGGGCGTTACAGTTCAACATAAAGACTAACGGCCGTTACCCTAGTAACGGGAGTTACTAAACAAAAGAAGGATAACGGGCGTTAGGGCCCTAACTGGCAGTTACAGGGGAAACAACAAAACCCCCTCTAACGGCCGTTAGAGGGGTAACGGGCGTTACACGCGTCCAGCAAAGTCAGAATCTAACGAACATGTGACACTTAACGGACGACAGGACTTGAAGTGACAACTTACTAACGGCACTTCTACTTACCTTTTGCACTTGACTTACCTCGACGCCCCTGATGACCTTCGGACCTGCAATTCTTGATACAAAAAACATTAAAAACTGAAAAATGATTGAAACTAAAGGAAATAAACAAAATCTTTTTCGGCTTTTTATGACTTTTACATTTTTATGGATTTTTGATTTTAGGAAAAGAAAATGACAAGATAAAAATGAAACATAAAATGAAACAAACTCGGGTTGCCTCCCGAGAAGCGCTTAATTTATTAACGAGTCCTTAGCTTGACTCGATCACCTTTTACTTTCACTTGTTGATGGCATAAAAGTCAATTTCGAACACCTCCGCATTTTCTTCATCTTCTTCATGATAATGCTTAAAGCGTTGTCCATTTACAATGAAGCTCTCATCATTGCCATACAACTCCACATATCCGGACGAATAACTTCTTTTCACCACATACGGTCCAATCCATCTCGACTTGAGCTTCGGTGCTTTGATTTTGTACTTTGATTGAAACAAAAGTACCTTGTCACCGGCTTTAAATTCCTTCCTCTTGATCTTCTTATCATGCCAAGCTTTTGTAAGCTCCTTGTATAACATGGAGTTGTCATAAGCTTGCAACCTCATTTCATCCAACTCGTGCAACTGCAAAAACCTTTTCTCACCAGCCAAGATTAGATCCATATTACAATTTTGCAAAGCCCAATAGGCTTTGTGTTCAATCTCAATCGGGAGATGACAAGTTTTTCCATAAAGAAGCTTATATGGAGTAGTACCAATTGGAGTCTTGTAGGCGGTTCGAAACGCCCACAAGGCATCATCAAGCCTCTTGGCCCAAATTTTTGGGTTATCTTGCACGGTCTTTTCAAGGATCCTTTTCAAAGCCCTGTTCGTGTTTTCCACTTGGCCGCTTGTTTGAGGGTGATAAGAGGTGGAGAACCTATGGGTGACCCCATACCTCTTTAAAACCTTAGCAAGCTGGTGATTCGCGAAATGGGACCCGCGATCACTAATTAAGGCCTTTGGTACACCAAAACGACTAAACAACTTTTTCAAGAATTCAATTACAACTTTAGCATCATTAGTCGGGAGGGCTTTAGCCTCGGCCCACTTGGACACATAATCAACGGCTACCAAAATATAAAGAAACTTATGTGACGGAGGAAAAGGACCCATAAAGTCAATCCCCCATACATCAAAAACCTCACATACCTGTATCATTTGTTGAGGCATTTCGTCTTTCTTAGTGATATTACCTTGACGTTGACATGCATCGCAAACTTCCACCAACGTTTTTGCTTCCCTGAAAATAGTGGGCCAATAGAACCCTGCATCATATACCTTATTACCCGTCACAGATGGCCCGTAGTGACCACCGGTAGGACCATGGTGACATGCATCCAAAATCATACGGGTTTCAGCACCGGCAACACATCTCCTGATCATCCCATCTGCACACATTCTAAACAAATACGGTTCCTCCCAAAAATAATGCTTAATCACAGAAAAGAATTTCTTCTTTTGTTGAGATGTCATTTCTTCAAGAAGAATGTTAGCACAAAGATAATTAGCAATGTCTGCAAACCATGGTTCTTCTTCTCCTTGCACCTGCATCAAATCCTCATCAGGAAAATAATCATTAATATCATGCTCTTGCAACTCCTCAAGGCGAGGGTTTTCGAGCCTACTCAAATGGTCGGCCGCCACATTTTCCGCCCCCTTTTTATCCTTGATCTCAATGTCGAATTCTTGCAAAAGCAAAACCCAACGAATGAGACGGGGTTTGGCATCTTGTTTAGAAAACAAGTACCTCAATGTGGAATGGTCGGTGTAAACAATAGTCTTATTCAAAACCAAGTAGGGACGAAATTTGTCAAAAGCATACACAACGGCCAACAATTCTTTCTCGGTCACGGTGTAATTTTGTTGGGCCGGATTCAAAGTCTTGCTAGCATAAGAAATGGGACGGAAATGTTTATCCTCCCTTAGGCCTAAAACGGCCCCTAAGGCAAAATCACTAGCATCACACATTAACTCAAAAGGTAATGACCAATCGGGTGGAATCATAATTGGTGCATTAATCAACTCCTTCTTTAACAAGTTAAATGCGTTAAGACAATCATCATCAAACACAAAAGGGACATCTTTTTCCAACAACTTGGTCATTGGCCGGGTTATTTTTGAGAAATCTTTTATGAACCTACGATAAAAACCGGCATGACCCGAAAAGCTTCTAATTGACTTGACATTAATGGGTGGAGGTAGCTTGGCGATAACATCAATTTTCGCTTTATCAACCTCTAGACCTGCTTTAGAAACCTTATGTCCCAACACAATCCCCTCCTTTACCATAAAATGGCATTTCTCCCAATTTAATACCAAATGTGCCTTTTCACATCTTTCAAGCATTTTGTCAAGACTCTCTAGACAACTCTCAAACGAACTACCAAAAACAGAAAAATCATCCATGAAAACTTCCATGGAGGTTTCGATCATGTCTTGAAAAATGGCAATCATACATCTTTGAAAAGTTCCGGGAGCATTGCAAAGACCGAATGGCATCCTCCTATAAGCGTACGTGCTATAGGGACAAGTAAACGTGGTCTTTTCTTGGTCCTTGGGGTCAATGGGTATTTGGAAGTACCCGGAGAACCCATCCAAAAAGCAAAAATACTCGTTTCCGGCTAACCGTTCGAGCATTTTATCAATAAAGGGTAAAGGAAAGTGATCTTTGCGGGTTGCATCATTCAATTTCCGATAATCAATACATACCCTCCACCCCGTGAAAGTTCTAGTAGGAATCAATTCGTTCTTTTCATTCAAAACTACGGTCATCCCACCCTTTTTCGGCACACAATGCACCGGACTTACCCATGAACTATCTGAAATGGGGAATATGATTCCCACATCAAGTAATTTTATTATCTCTTTTTTTACCACATCTTTCATGTTCGGGTTCAATCTACGTTGCCTTTGCACAACCGGTTTAAAATCATCAATAAAATTTATGGTGTGCTTACAAAATTCTGGACTTATACCCGGGATATCGGAAATTTTCCATGCAAAGGCCTTTTTATGGGCCTTTAGGACAGTCATAAGTCTAGACTTTTCATCCTCCAAAAGTGAGGAGGAAATGACAACGGGCAAGAAAGACGTACCTTCGAGATAAGCATACTCTAAATGGTCCGGAAGTGGTTTGAGTTCCAAATCGGTAGGAGGATTCTCCACCGAAGTTAGCACTCGTCTTCTATCATTAACGGTGATCTCTTCAAAAGTGTCATCTTCCGGTGGCGTTTCATCAACACTCGACGCCATGATCTCCTGCACCATTTCACCAACCATTTCTTGTTCTTCTTCACTACAAGCTAGAAATGCTTCATCTCCCTCCATATCCAGAAAGTCCATGAGCTCCTTTTCCAAAATATCTTCTTCCTCGACTACATCGATCCTGAAACAAGATTCATCACATGAGTAAGGATGCTTAAGAGCCCTATCAATATTAAAAACAACCCGGTCATCGCCAACCCCTAAGGAAATCTCCTTAGCTTTAACACGGATGATAGCATCCGCGGTCATGAGGAACGGTCGGCCAAGAATTAGAGGGACATTAATATCCGCCTCCATTTCAAGAACAACAAAATCTACCGGGAATATCATATGACCTACCCTAATTTGCAAATTTTCCGCTATCCCCATGGGATATTGGAATGAACGATCTGCTAGCCTAATGCTCATGCGGGTAGGGGTCAAATCACCTAAAGACAATCTTTTGTACACAGAATAAGGCATTAGATTTATGCTAGCCCCTAAATCGGCTAATGCCTTATACAAGAGATAAGAAAACTCCCTGGGTCTTCTAGCTTAGGAGGAATCTCATTCTTGATGATAGCCGACACCTCGGCACTCAGTACAGTTGTATGTGCCTCTTCTAACTTCTTCCTGTCCGAAACAAGATCTTTGAGAAACTTTGCGTATTTTGGCATACCTGCAAGAAAATCAACTAAAGGAACAGTTATGTTAACATTTTGAATTAAATCAACAAACTTTTTAAAATTTTCCTTTATCTTCGCTTTCCTCAATCGTTGAGGAAAAGGTATCTTTGGCTGATACGGTTTAACTGGTGGTTTCTCAACAGGAGTCTTCTCAGCAGTCTTGGATGGAACGACCGGTGTCTTCACGGCGGGTTCCGGTTCTATCTCAACCTCATCATCAACGGTTCCATCGGCATCAACCTGCACAAGAGGAGTAACATCATTAGGCCATGGGTTTGCATAATTGTAAATGTTACCTGCTCTTGTTGTGATTGCGTTGACTTGCTCGTTTCGAGCGTTCGGGTGGCTATACTTGGCTCCTGATCCTTGGCTATTTTGCTGAGGCTTAGGATTCTGCTGGGTATTGCTCGGTAATGTACCGGGCTGCCTATTTGATGTTCCTAGCCTTTCAAGCTTAGCCTCGATATCCTGAAACGTTGCTTGAGTACTCTTTTAACTTTGCTCAAGCTTATTTGCCAATCCATCCAACCTAGTAGTCATAGCATCCCATTGAGAGGCCATCTTCTCACTGGTAGCTTTCTGAGCGCCTACCAAATCCTTCATGATGTCTCTCAATTCCGAATTCGCATTTCGCTGACTGTTGAACCTGCTAAACCTGCTTCCACTAAAACCAGAATTATTAGCATTAAAATTAGACGAAGGATAAGAAGTACCTGATGACCGATTTTGATAACCGGTACCCTGACTGAAGTTCCCTTGCTGATTCTGGACATAGTTAACTTCCTGAGCTGGCTTATCCGGACAATCTTCTGAATAATGCATGTCCCCACAGTAGTCACAACCATCAGCAATCACCTTAACATCCCTTTCAATGCTTTTAAATCTCACATCTTGGTTGTCAAAACTCTCGTTCATCTGCTTTGTGAGGGCTTTGACTTCAGCAACCAAGCTTGATTCTTCACTACTCTCCAACTTCGCTACAGTCTTTCCACTCGTTCTCTTACTTACAACCTCATCGCGATCAGAGAACTCCTTGGCCATATCATCCAAGATTTTGTATCCTTCAGCCGGGGTGACATTATTCAAACTACCTCCAAATGCCCCGGCTAATTCCCTTCTAGTTCTCTTTAGCAACCCATCATAGAAAATCTCAACCACTGCTTCCGTGTTCAGATTGTTTCCTGGGCAATTCCTGATCATCTCCTTATATCATTTCCAGGCATCTACTATATCTTCCCCCGGATCTTGAGTGAATGATCGGATCTTATTCTCCAACTGTCTCTGAGTCCTTATAAAGTAGAACTCATCAATGAACCCAACACGAAGCTCATCCCAAGTTGTATACAGATCATCTGGCTGCTCCTTTAACCATGCTTTAGCTCCTCCACATAAAGTGAGTGGAAAAAGCTCAAGCTTCACATTGTCATCTTGGTTCGCGCCATAGTGATAGAACCTACAAATCTTCTCGAACCTTTCCAAATGCCCATATGGATCATTATTCGTCACCCCATCGAACTTCTCCTCCTCTACACTTTTCAAATGACTTCCTTTAAGAGAAAAGTTTACTCCGGTGGTTGGAAGGCGAATAGGAGTGCCCCTATTAGTAGGGATATTTCTCCTACGGTCACCGTAAAGACGGTTATCGGGGTTTACTGGCTCTCTATCACCCATTCTCCTGGCTCTAACTGTTTGAGTTGCCTGAAGATTTTCTCTAGGAATCTCAGTTAAATCCTGTTGATCGGTTTTATCCCGATTATCTTCTTCCCCTGAACTATCACCAGTTTTGAACAACCCACTACCTTCGGAGAATTTAGGACTTGAGCGCACCTCGGACGTTGAACCTCTTTTTGAGTAATATTGATCCAAGTCTACGTCCGGGTGGTCATGGTTTTCGGTGTTAGAGTCTATGTTTCCGGTGTTTGAGGGCTCCGTGTTGCTTGATCTGAGTAAGCGTCGTCTGGCTTTCCCTGGATTAGATTGAGGACTAAGCAAAGGTCTACCAGAGGCTCTTGTGTTCATCAACTACAAAGCACCTACACAAACACCACAAGAAATACCGTTAACCGCACCAGAAACTACAAAGTAAAACTGAAACGAAAATAAAATCTATCTATTACAGACAATTAACTTCCTCACAAATGAATGCAGGGAAGGGTCGAATCACAAAACTAAACAACTACTTAAATTAAGTCCCCGGCAGCGGCGCCAAAAACTTGATGTGTATTTTCTAGTCTTAAATTTATGAACACAAAATACCTAGCTACTGACTACTACACACTTGCGGGCAGTGAACCCGTTCGTATGCAGTATATTTGACTTGGTAAACCGAGGTCGAACACAAGGACTTAATAAGCAATTGTTACAGTAAAGTAATTCAGATTAAAAGGGGGTTTTGTGACCGAATTGTCACGTTGCAAAGTTAGTGAAGATAATCAATAATCCCGTAGGATTAATCGCAAAGAGTATTTGATTGGTTGAATCTTAACACAGATTTAAAAAATGAACACCTACTTGGATCAGCTCACATGCCAATCATTGGGTCTAAATATTACTTGCATTTGTTGAACGACTCAAAAAGTAGACAAGATGAACTCCAGTTATACTTGAAACTTCAACTGCTCAAAACATAATTATTGCTCCCGCACTTAATTTCTCCTCTAAACAGTTAAGCATTAAATTCCTGAGTTGATTTTATGATTTAATCTTTTGAAAGCTTTCTCCCGAACTACTTATTCGCCTAATCAGATCCCTCTATCATAGACGTTTACACATTCGAAATGAATTTAATTGTTTTTAATCTTTATCGTTGATTTCTCCCGAACTCCAACGATTTCAGGCTAATTATAGACCAATTAACCATTTCATAAATCAATTGACAATGACCTATATTTCTCCCGAACTTCTAATTACAATTATCAATCAATTAATATAAAAGTTGAAAACAATATTTAAATCCAAATAAATGTGGATCTTCGATTAAACATATAAACCTTGTTCAACATTCACAAGCAACATCAATTCGACCCTATGACATGCTTACTACCCAAGCGGGTGCTAAAGATTTAGCTATTCATATTGGAAACGCAAGAACAAACAAATAGAGAGGAAATCATATTATACCAAATGAATGATGATAATCCAAATATTCCTCAGTATATGAAAACTCAAGAAATTGTGTTATACCTTCGTCCAAAAGTGCAGAACCCTAACTAATCCTATGTACAAAACACGCGTGTAACGGCCGTTACTGGGATAACGGCCGTTACTTTTATACTTAAGGCCTAACGGGAGTTACTGGGCTAACGGCCGTTACTTTTAAGTTGATTTCTAACGGCCGTTAGTTCTCTAACTGCCAGTTAGAGGAGAAACCACAAACCACCTATGTAACGGCCGTTACTGGGCTAACGGCAGTTACAACTTCCAGATTTCGTTTTCTTCGTCTTTCGCTCGATTTCACCCGAATCTTTCTCCCGTTTCTTCCTTAACTCATCAAAATCGACCAATTCATTCGTCTAATCAATTTCCAACCTAAAAACACTCAACCCACCTTCAAAGCATCTAAAGTTGGATATAAAACTATCAAAATGACGAATAATTGGTTCTAAAGTCACGTGGGAAATGGTATAAAATATGACACATCAGAGGTAAATCTTAACTCTACTTTTTCATTAGTTAGAGATAAAGAGTCACTTAATTTAGCTATGTCTAACTTGACAACTCATATTAAAACTTTAGCCAACAAAAACAAAAAGTTGCAAAATAGTATTTCATTGTCTAAAAGTAAATTTTCAAAATTACTTTTTGAACATGATGCTATTAAACAAGACTTTCAATCATATAAAAACCAAGTGTTGGTTAAAGAATGTGAGCTGAATGCCTCTCCTGATTCTAAGTTATTACAAAAATGTCTTAATCTTGAAAAGACCATTCAAGATCTTGAAAAAGCCAATTAAGATCTTGAAATTCAAAAGACCAATGAATGGCTTCGGGCAAATGCTAGACAAATGGATGTTGATATTCTCAATAAGAAGCTTCAAGAAGCTGAACCAAACAATGTTGAACTCGAAAGGAAGATTTCTGACTTAAATCATACTTGTTTTCTAAAAGGCGTTGAGATTGAAAATCTTGAAAAACAAGTTGAGGAATTTAAAAACAATATACTTTTCTATCAAGAGAAGTTATATAAAGTTGAACAAAACCCTCTCTTGGATTTCACTGCCTATTTTAACAAGTCAAAAATTGCAAAAGATGATCTTCTTCTCGGGTTGGGATTTGAGAATATCACACCATTGCAAAAAGCCAAGGATGAAATAGAACCTTTGTATGATGAAAAATTTCTTCGACTTTGTGTGGTACAACAATTTATTCGTCCATTGGATAACGAATTTGAGACCGATGAAGTTGAGAAACCTAAAGATGAATTTTTGGTTAATTGTGATGCTTTAAATGCTTCTTACAAAACAAAAGAGTCTTCAATTTTTAAATTGGAAGAAATTGCATCGAATTTTCTAAACCAAGAATCTGTCAGCCTTTCACCTAAACCAACTAAAATGTATATTCCATCAACATTTTTGGAAAAACAAATAGAAGGTTTACAACAAAAGGTGGATTCTCAACAAAAAGTCATTGATCATCTCAAGTCTCAAAGTCCAAATTCAGAAGATAAACTGGTTGTTGTACATGCTAAGAATGTTTGTGTGAATGTTTCTACTCAAACTGACCTAAGTGCTTTAGTAGACCATTCTACCCAGACTACTTGTGTTTCATTTACCAATACATCCACTCAAACCTTGACTGATTCTCTTGAATGTTCATGTCAAAATGCTGCTACTGTTATAGCTGATGATTATGTGCAATCTGATTTATCTAATGACGAACTTGCACATAGTTTAGTTTTGATATGGTACTTCTATAGGTTTTTCACTTGTGATACTCTTGATGAGTTAGTTGTTCACCCTAAGCTTAGTGCTAGTATAGGTGTTGATACTTCTACTCAAATTTCTTGTGAAACCAAAGATGTGTCAATTCAAGTTGACCTAATTTCTGAGACTACTCATGATGTGAAGTTGGATCCCAAGATTCCTGATTTTTCAAAAATTTCAAAAGAATTTAAAACTAATCAACCTCAGGTGAAATTCTTCACAAAAGATGATTTTGATAAATTCATGGAGGGAGATATGTTTTTGATTCAGAAACTGAGAAAAAGATTGAATCTACCAAAATCAAAGTTGAAACAAATGAGGAATCTCAAAACCTATTTTCCAAAGCTCCAACTTCATATTATTCAAAGAAACAAGTTATTTCCAAACTCGTCAAGACTGAACCCAAGACCATCACAAAAATCAATAAGTTAAAACCAAAGTGTCCTACCCTGGATAATCATGTCAAAATCAAACAAGTTGAGACCATTCCCAGAACTAAGTATACCAAAGTGAAACTTCCGAAAGACAATCCTAATGTTTCTTCATCTAACTCTCAATCTAGCTCATTACCAAAGGTATCTAAGTCTAGCTCAGTTTCGCTAACTAGGGATACTTCAAATGGTGCAACTAGATATAGGGATAGATATGGGTGGTTTTCTCACGATAAACCAAAGAAACAAGAAGTTTTCGCACCTACAAAAGACTCTAAAAAGATGAAAGTGTTCAAAAACCCTCGTTCTAATCTTCTTAGTGTCAATTCAACAGGTGAAAAGAGCTTAATTAGTGATACTAAATGGGTTGCTAAGTCATTAGAACCTAAGATCACTAGTAAGCATGTTGAGGAAAAGAAGAAGAGGAGGAGGAGAAAGAGTCATAATAGGAAGAAGAGAGTTCCTATTGATCTGGACAATTCATCTTTGAAAAACAATGTTAATAATACCAAGGCAATGCCTTGTGGGTCTGTAAACAATTTTAATTCTCGTGCTTGTGTGAATGATTTGAATGTTGATAGACATGTTACTTTTAATTCTAATGTGAATGTGCGTACCTTTTATCCAAATGTGCTTATTGATGATGTGCTTATTAATGCTTATGTTGATTCTAAAGCATGTTTGTATGCATTTCCTAAGTTATATACCCTGCCTGTGTTAACTAACCACAACGGATCCGTCTTCAAGTGGATACTCGATTCCGGGTGTTCAAAACACATGACTGGAAATAAAGCATTGCTTAAGAACTTTATCGAACGATTCATGGGAACTGTTCGATTTGGGAACAACAATTTCGCTCCTATCTTAGGTTATGGAGACATTGAACGCAATGGAATTGTCATTAAGAAAGTTCATTATGTTAAAGGATTAAGCCATAACTTGTTTGGTGTTGGACAATTTTGTGACAACAATCTTCAAGTTCTTTTTCGACAATCTCTTTGCAAAGTCTAAACTCTAGATGGAGTTGACATTCTTTGTGGCGATCGCGATGATAATATTTTTACCGTGAATCTCGATGATAACCAACCAACCGATAATATTTGTCTCATTTCCAAGGCTACATCAAAGAATTCTTGGTTATGGCATAGAAGGCTTTCTCATCTAAATTTCCAGCATCAATACTTTGGTCAACAAGGATCTTGTTGAAGGCTTGTCGGACTATAAGTATGAAAGTGAGCATGTTTGTCCTTCTTGTGTTGTTGGGAAGATTAAACGAGCTTCTCATAAACCAAAGAAATTTCCAAATTCATTAGCACCTCTTCATTTGTTTCACATGGATCTTTGTTGGCCGATGAAAGTACAAAGCCGAAATGGGAAGAAATACATTTTGGTTATTGTTGATGATTATTCAAGATATACTTGGGTCAAGTTTCTTGCATCCAAAGAGGAAACAACTCAGATTTTGATTGACTTCATCACTTCTACGCAAGTAAATCTTCAACTTCCAGTTCGTTACATCCGTTCGGATAACGGAATTGAGTTCAAAAATGCTGTTTTTGATGAGTTTTGTAAATCCAAGGGCATTACTCACCAATTCTCTGCGGTTCGTACCCCACAACAAAACGGTGTCGTTGAAAGGAGAAATCAAACGCTAGTGGAAGCTGCAAGAACAATGCTTGCTTATTCCAAGTTGCCTTCCAATATGTGAGCTGAAGCTGTTGACACTGTAACAACCCTCAATTTCCAATTAGGATTACTTACTTAAATTTATCTAGGTGTCGATCCCTAGAGGTTTGCTAAGAGAATTGACCTTCTAGATATTCAAAGCATAGTGATAATTGCTCCTAGTACTAGTAAAATGCCTTAGAAATACCATAGATGACTAGCTATCTTAGATTTGCCATAAACAATAACTAATCATTTAAGACAATCTTAATGTGATTAAATTATGACAATCTTATGAGAATGTAACTTAAACAAACAAAATCTATATATCCAAAATTTATTCAACAACTCAAAGCACAACAATATACATCAATGAAATTAACAAGTCAATTACAAATATGTACATGCATATACACGAAATATGTGTATATATTTACATACTTTCATAAAAACTAATATCTAGCATAAATCAAATTATACTTACACAAGTTAAATTTATATCATTTTAACCACTACATCACAATTTGTTCCAAAAATCACCCTCAACATGAACCTAGACCAAATTGAGACCATATTCAAACTCCACACCACTCACTACACCTCCTAACCAATGGCTATCACTCCACCACTTCTAGAGACCAATGGACATGCCTCCTACTTCTTTTCTCCTGCCCATTCACGTTGCTATGCCCCCCTCCCACTTTCATTTGCATCAAACAACACACACATCAAGAAATGCTCTCAAACTCTCCCAACTATCTCTTCCTCCCCTCCTCTCCTTCTTGGCAGAAAAATTGGGTAAAAACACCCCCAAATCTTAACAATAAATTATGAAACAACAACAATAACATAATAACATAATAAGGGATCAAGCTATGGTGGATCGGAGCATGCATGGAGAAGCAAAACAGGCCCGAAGAGCTCTCAAAATCGTGATTCAACTGCTGTCCGAACAGCCCTCTTTCTTGATTAGTTTACATCATCAAAAGTTGATTTTAATGCTTCTCTTTGTTGTCTCTTCCTTGTGCTTTCATCTTGTAACCTTCTTGCCCTTTTTCCTTCTCATTTTCGTGTCATCACAGCCCCCAAGGAGCTTGAAATCTGCCCTCAAGAACAAGACCCAACAACACTCTTAATCTTCTTGTTTTGATCTTCAAAGGTTGATAACTCGTAATCTTTTGATTATCACTCTCTTTATCTTTCATTTTTTTATCACTAAAAACACATAGATCTTCACATGCATGCATATTTAAAAGAGTGATCTAGAAGAAATAATTATGAATGCAAGAGATAATAATGGATTTAGTGTATGCATGATAAGATTTGCACTAGTTTAATTTGGTTTTGATATGGGACTTGAGATGGATCTTTTAAGGATGATTGATGAACTTGAAATTGATTGAAATCTGAATATTTGATGTTAAGAGATACAAAATAAAGTAATAATTTTGTTAGTGGGAATCTAGAGGTTAAAGCAAGCAAACAAAACCATTGGTGAGTTGATATAACCAATAAACATTCTGACAGAATCGATCTCCTGTCTTAGAACAGGTAAACTGAACATATGAGGACATTTTCAAGAAAAACTATCAAAATAAAAGTTGTAGAAAAATGAGTTAAGCTTAACCTCCAACTGGATTTACTCAAAAATAATAAACCAAACGAAGGATATGATTTTTCTACTGAAACTGGTCAAAACTATAATTTTGTATGAATATTTTATAAAGTATAACAATTTTTATCTCCTAATCCATAAAGTTCCAGGAGGTCATACTTGGTGGAAAGTAATTTCAATTTGTTGTGAACTTAAAATAAAATCATGGGATTTTTATAACAATCAGAACATCAAGAACTTTTATAAAACTTCTGATGTCGCAAACAGTGCCCATTCGGGACAGTTTGTGTTTGGATAAATTTTACGGACACCAAACATCATCTAAAAATTCACCAAAAATTCACAAAAATACTAGATACATGTAAGTCACTGTGTAAAAATCATGAAGGTCCAAATAATTCGTCTGGACCCCAAAATAGTAGCTATCATTTCTTAAAAATAAAGTATAAAACAGAAAATTTGTAAGTAATCTTATAAATGGCATAATGGGCTAGATGATGAACTAAGAACCATAATGGGCTAACCAGGCCCAAATAATGAACCCATAAGGAATACAAATCAGTAGGCCCACTTGGCCCAATAAGCCTTATAGCCCAATAACCACTATGACCCATTAAGCACCTAACCCAAATAAGGTAAAGCCCAATAACTAATGTAAGCCCAAAACATTTAAAAGCCCATGACACTTAAGGCTCAATTGATAATGGCCCATAACACTTAAACGAATTTCATGAGATAAGTGTAATCAAAATAAAACAAAGATAATTAAGTGAGATTGACATAAGTAATTATGTTAACCAAGCTATATATTGATATCACAAATGTTAATTCACGCTAAAATCGGTTACACAACAAATGATGAATAAAGAATAACATAACTTAATATGACATTTCTATATGATAACCTCATATATCAAGTGAAACCACAAATGAAGCCAAGTTGCCGAAAATCTAACAACTTATAACCACGCACGTAATTAAAGTAACCTTTTACACCAACAATCGCTACAACCAAAACAATGCGAATGTTAGCAATATACTTGGATTCCACAATTGATAGCAACATAATGAAAGTGGCAATTCTAAGTGATGGCTTGAGATAGGAACTTACGTGTATTAGTCCTATCGTAGGGATAGTCTTGGCTTTGAAATGTGATTGGGAAACGTGACGGATGTATGATGGAGCGATTGATGGGAAGTACCCATTTCGGATAAGTGAATATAATATGCGGCATATCAAGGTGAGTCATAGCCCCCTTTCAAACTATTTTATGTGTTTAACTTTGGGGGTAAAAAGCATGATAAGTAAAGTTATTTTATATATATATATGAAGTGTTTCTTGAAAGAAAGTTTGATATATGAAATGACTCTTGATAAGTATGATTATGATATGAAGTCATAACGTATGTTCCAAGTGATAATTGTTATATGATGAACTTGAGTTCTGTCAACCCGTTTTCTTTTCGGTACACTACTATTAACTCCTAAGGGAGGCCTGTAGTTAGATAGTTGCGCAACTAGGAGTCGTCCACCCACCCAGAGCGTAACGGTGGAAGGTTGGTTGCCTTCGTGACGACCATCACTTCCAGTCCGACCAGCGCGGTGTTCTAGCTACTTAAGTTTAATCAATCGTCTCCATGGCACGACACCAAATATAAGTAAGGCACTTGATTGACAGCTTGTGCAAAGAAAAGAAGTAATATAATGTTTGGACTTGAAAATGGTAGTAGTAGTGGCTCAAGCATTTACTCATCAAAATTATGTAAATTATGCCTTCGTGGCTAAATGAAATTGATATTGAATTATGCCTTATGGCTAAGTGAAATTGATATTAATATTGTTGATAATTGGAAATTGTTTGAACATAAGGATTGGGTATCGTCCCTCATATGTTATCTTGAAAGACGTTGAAATTGGTGATATTGAAACGATTTTGGTAACCGAATGATTTTGGTATGGTATACGATTAATCGATTTATATACTTTTTCTCTCCTGATGATTTGACAAATGAGAACCTGAAATTTTATTATGGATTTTTCCAAGTCTTGATATGACATTATGGTATTTGGAAACTCGATAATATGATATGAGAATTTTTGTCGGTCATATGGTTTGGGTGTTTCGAAATGTAATAGTAACCGGTTTTCTAAGTAGTAAAACGGTGATGTACCAAGATTTATATATAAAAACCTATGCACTCACCAACTACGTTTTCGTAGTTGACACTTTTTCTTCATGCTTTTCAGGAATTAGCATAAGCTTTGAGGATTTATATGCATCATGATTGTTTGTATTGCACTTTGGAGTCGAATATCAAACCTTGTGAAGGGCAATGGAATCCGCCCTGATCATTGTAGTATACTATTCATGTGCTTGATATTTGTTTCGTGAACTTAATATTCAAGTATGGTGGACGCATTTGTACTTGGAAATTGGTTCACATGCTTGTACATTTGTAAATTTCTTTTTATCAAATAAAGTTGTGCTGAATGTTATTTATAATCCTTTGTTTTGAATACTCGACTTTCTGTACATCTTATTGTTCCGCCTTAGTTGGGGTGTTACAGACACTGCTTGTCACACACAGAATCGGTCCATTGTCAATCAGCGTTTCGAGAAGACTCCTTATGATGTTGTTAACAAACGCAAACCCAACATCAACTATTTTCATATCTTGGGGTGTGTTTGTTATACTTTGAATGATCGGGAGAATCTTGGAAAGTTCGAGAAGAAAGGTGATGAAGGTTACTTTGTTGGTTATTCCAAGACATCAATTGCCTACCGAATCTACAATCGCCGAACAAAGACCATTCAAGAAACAATTAATCTTTGGTTTGATGAGATGTTAGGCATGATTTTTGAACAAGAAAGTTTGCTACCAACAATTAATGATCCAAGTGCTTCTAGTACTTCATCAAGAACTTCTACTTTAGCATCTAAGTTCAAGAAGTTTCCAACTCCAACAAGTGATGAATTAGATAATCTTTTTGAAGAATTCTAGAACTCTAAACCGATTCATGATAAAGAACCTCAAGTCATCGTTGAACCAATTCCGAACAATGATCCATTTCCTGACAACAATCATGAATTATCATCAAGTTCTTCTGAGCAAGGTGCTACTTCCCCAAGTAATTGTTCTTCATCCTCTTCTAATGATTCTTCTTCACCACCCCACTCCAAATGTGTATGTGCCACTTGACTTCGATCATCCATGCTATGATTCCATCTCTCAACAAAACTCAGGTTTTAATGATGATGATGTTGATGTTCAACATCAAGATCCTCTTCCTCATGATCGCAAATGGTCACGTATGCTGAAAAATCATCCTACTGATCAAATTATTGGAGATCCACAAGCCGGAGTAACTACTCGTACTTCAGTAAACGAGTGTCTTGTTGCACTTTCTCTCAGCAACATCGAACCCAAAACTGTCTCTGAAGCTCTTCATGATCCAGAGTGGGTTAAGGCAATGCAAGAAGAACTCGCACAGTTTGAAAGACTGAAAGTATGGATATTAGTTCCAAATCTGAGAAAAGATGAACCAATTGGAACAAAGTGGATTTTCAAGAACAAAAAGGATGAAAATGGAGTGGTAGTAAGGAACAAAGCTCGACTTGTTGCATAGGGTTATTGCCAACAACCTGGTGTTGACTTCGACGAAACTTTTGCTCCAGTTGCAATAATGGAAGCCATTCGGATTTTCATAGCTTATGCCGCATTCCGAAACCTTATTAGTGTTTCAAATGGATGTGAAGACAGCTTTCTTGAATGCTGACCTCAAAGAAGAAGTTTACGTTGAACAACCAGAAGGTTTTGTTGATCCTAAAAGGCCAAACCATGTCTACAGGTTAGACAAGGCTCTCTACGGTCTTAAGCAAGCACCCCGTGCATGGTATGATTCCTTAACTACTTTCTTGATAAGAGGTGGCTTTACCAAAGGCACAATTGACCCTACCCTGTTCATTCGAAAACAAGGTAAGCATGTTCTTCTTGTCCAAATATATGTTGATGACATTATCTTTGGGTCAACCAGTCAAACATTTTGTCGAAAGTTTTCATCCCTGATGGTTAATCATTTTGAAATGAGTATGATTGGGGAAATGAACTACTTTTTGGGTCTTCAAATCAAACAATTACCAAATGGTATTTTTATATCACAAGGTAAATACATAAATGATACGTTGAAAAAGTTTGATATGACTTCATGTTCTTCAATTTCTACCCCAATGGCTGCTCGAAGAAACATAAATGCTGATAAAAATGGGAAACCATTTGACCAAAAGAGATATCGATGTATGATTGTTTCATTGTTGTATCTCACAGCATATCGCTCAGATATAATGTTTGCAACATGTATATGTGCTAGGTATCAAGCTGCTCCAACTAATTTACATTTTCAAGCCGTGAAACGAATATTTCGTTATCTGAAGGGTACACCCAATTTAGGTCTCTGGTATCCAAGGGATACTGGATTCAATCTAACTGCCTATTCAAATGCAGATCATGTAGGTTGTAAGCTTGATCGCAAGAGCACTTCCGGTACTTTACAATTTTTAGATGATAAAATTGTGAGTTGGTCTTACAAGAAACAGAATTGTGTGTCACTATCAACAACTGAAGCTGAATATGTGGCTGTGGCTAGTTGTTGTACTCAAGTGTTATGGATGAAGACGCAACTAACTGATTATGGTCTGAAATATGATCATATCCCTATCTATTATGACTCTCAAAGTGCCATTGCTATTGCAGTCAACTCAGTAAACCACTCTCGATCAAAGCATATTGACGTGAGATATCATTTTCTCAAAGATCATATTGAGAAAGGTGACATCGAGCTCTACTTTGTGGGCACTGACTATCAGCTTGCAGATTTGTTCACCAAACCATTGGACGAAAAAAGGTTTAACTTTTTTATCTCCAAGCTTGGCATGTTAAATCTTGAATCTTAACTTATTTTGTTCTTGATACATTTTTAAAAACAAAATACAGAATTTGAAAAGACAAAATCAAATACAAAAATATAAACTTTTGAAAAAATAACAAAAAGATTTTTTATTCTTCAAAAGTGGTTTACATATACTATGTATGTAACCCGTGCTTCATTGATTTATTTATATCACAGTGGCTTATACATACTCTGTGTATAACCCGTGCTTCATAAGTTTTATTTATTTCCAAAAGAGGCTTTCATGATTTCTTTTTAAGATCATGGGCAAGAATTATTTTTCCCGTCAAAAGAATTTGTTACTCTCTATTGTTAAACAAACTTTTTTCCAAAACTCTCAATTTATTGATATGAGAAGCAAAGGATCAAACACCTTTGTGTACTCCCTAGTTGTCTCATCTTGAACAATTAATTGAGTTAAAAAAAGTTTTCTTAAAATGTTTTTTTTGCATCCAACTTGTTGATGTAAGATGCGAAGGATCGAACGCCTTTATGTACTCCCTAGCAGTCTTACTATGAACATTGTTGTTGAAGCAAAACTTTGTATTTCTTAAAATCTTGTTCACGTTAGGCTCTCAAATTTTTCTGTATATATCACACAAAGATTTTACTTTTTTTGATTTCACAAAAACAAATTTTTGCTCTACCTTTCTATGAAAAACATTTTGATCTACCTTTGCATAGATTAAGGGGGAGTTTGTGATTTCAAAACTTTCAAAACTTCAAATGTGTTTTAAATCTTTTCATATACACGTTTGATGATTTTCAAATGACTTTTCATCAATTGAAGTTCGGTGATTAGTTTGCACTTGAGCGATTCGTTCGCTCCATGAACCTCATCATCGTCGATGAGTTCTAACTTCGGAGTATTCAATTCTTTCATTTAGATAGTAAGGGTATTTTGAGTGATGATGGTTTCGTGCAAATAGGATGGAGGGAGTAAAGTTGAAAAGCGAGAGGTTACAGTGATATGTTGTGAGAAAAGGGTTAAAAGAAATGATACCCTTCCATAAATTCTCAAATCGCTGGGTGAAACAAATTTCTATCGGATGTCATTTGTTGATGTCTTGATAAAGACTTCATGGACCCAGTGAAGCGATGCACATCTTTACCTAACCACTCAAGTGTTTCTTAACAGATACTTGTTTCATTTCTCACGGAGATTTTCATATTTCTATTGACTCTTCATTTGGAAGATGTTGATATTGAAAAAGGGCAACATTCTGCTCCAGTCCCCGACTTCATTTGATCACGTTGTGTCTAGAGCTATCTTGATCAATCATTAATTTGATTATTATTCATTTCTTTAAGACACATTCGAGTCATATCTTTGTGATATTATTGCTTATCTATGTGATATAGCCGGAACATTTGTAGTGATATCTTAATTGGTATTCCACGATGATCAAATGGAAATCCTACCAATGCTAACATCTTTTCCAACATTGAACGTAGGTTTCATAATTACAGTTATGTGATTATTGGGTGAACGAGAAGTCTAACAGTGACCTCGGATTTTACCTAAAAGTCTTTAAGGATAATAGGTTGTGGTTATCGAAAGCTTTGGCTGTACTAACAATGATTTATACTCTTTGAAGCAATCTCGTGGTTGAAAAACTGCAGACCGAACTATGTTAGAATATTGCTTTGTGCATGTCTCAATGATACATAGGAAATCCGAAAAATGTAACACATTTATATCGGTCATTTCATTAATCCTTTTGATTTTTGAATATGTTAGCGGATCATTCTTATCCGGTTTTCATTTCTCATCTCACATACACAAAAACCACCAACACCATTCTATAACGTTTGTATCAACAACTTCAACTTTACATTTTAGTTACCCTTAGGATTCTTTAAGTTGGGCTAATGGTTTGGGTTGATACGTTGGTGGTTCATATTTCTCCATGTGAATCTCGTTTTAGTTTGTCATATTTCTTTTCTCAATCAATGTTTGCATAATGACATTGGTTCCCAACTTTGTCATTATGAGGGGGAGAAAAAGATTATGATTGATTGAGAAAGAAAATTTTGAGCTTGATTTGTGCAATCATGGAGTTAGTGTGAAAAGGTTGTAGTGGTTGGGTGTATGGAAGATGATGTTGAGAAAGAATAATTAGATTTTAGTCAATTGAGCTCAGATTTTGACAGTTCTTGACTTGAAAAAAAAAAACTAAGATGATTACAAAGATAAGAATAAAACCAAAGATGAGAGGATATTATGTCAAGATGGAACAAATGTTCAAAGATGCTCCAAAATGTTTATACTCATGGATTGAGGGGGAGCATGATTATTTCATAAGAAATTTATTCAAACTTCATTCAAATGTTTACTCTCCAAAGTGTTCAAGTTAATGTGACAAAGATTGATTGAAAGATTCAAGACAAAGATGTAAAGCTTCAAAAGAGTCTTCATCAACACATTTCATTCAAGATTTTCAAAGACATACAATAACACTTGTTCAAGAAGCTCCAATGCATATATCAAGGGGAGAGTATAAGTTCATGATACTTCATTCTAAGAAGATTTTTTCGAATTTCACTCAAGAATCGAATATTGAAGAATCAAAGCCAAGTTTATACCTTCCGCATCTCAAAAGACAACGTTGATTTATGGTTCAACAATCTTCAAAGAATCAAGAAAGAACACACACTTATTCTCTGTTCAAAAAGAACATTAAGAATCTCTTCATGATTTAACTTCAAGAAGTCCAAGACCAAGATTGAATCAAGTTCTCCAAATACTTGTTTCAACAAACCAATTGTCTTCACCAACGGGCTCATCAAATCTATTCCTACAAGACAAGATTAACACGTACTCCATTCATTACAATATATCACTAAGGGGGAGAATATTAGAAATCCAAAAATAGTGATAAATTGTAATTTAAGTTAGTGGACTTACTTGTTGTTAAGTCATAGTGAAATGATTTCTAAGGTTAAGGGGGTAGATGTGATAATTAGGATAATTGTATAGTTAGACTATAAATACCCCTTAACACCTTAGAAATTATAAGCCTTTTACCCCATTTCATTTCATTCCTGTAAATTTTACACACACTTAATCCCAATCTTTCCTCTCTCTCTCTCTCTTTCTCTCTCTCTAGAAACATACACTAAAACACCTAGAACACATACACACACAAATCCACAATTGAATTTGTGAATTTGAGGCTCAAATCATGTTAATTACAGTATGTTAAACAGACTCTAGGCTTCATTGATGAGAAGCATCCTCACTGAGTATATAGACTGAACAAAGCATTGTATGGTCTTAGACAAGCCCCCAAAGCCTGGTATGACACTTTAACCAAACATCTTCTTAAACATGGTTTTCTAAGAGGTGCAATAGATAATACCTTGTTTATCTTGAAAGAAAAAGTTAATATCTTACTGGTACAAATTTATGTTGACGACATTATATTTGGGTCAACTGATGATGCAATGTGTAAAAAATTTTCAAAAATCATGTCTACTGAATATGAAATGAGTTTAATGGGAGAATTAACGTTTTTCTTAGGTCTACAAATTAAACAAACCATAGATGGTATCTTTATATATCAAGAAAAAAATTTCAGAGATTTGTTAAGAAAATACAAATTTGATTCAATCCCATCAAAAACCACACCCATTGCAGCTCCTTTAAATTTGGATTCTGACCAAAATGGAAAACCAGTGGATCAAAAGGAATATCGTGGAATCGTTGGTTCACTGATGTATTTAACTGCAAGTCGACCAGATATAATGTTTGCAACATGTTTATGTGCCAGATTTCAGGCTAACCCAAAAGAATCAGATTTGCATGCTGTTAAGCGCATTTTCAGGTACCTGAAACGGTGCCCTAGACTTGGTCTTTGGTATCCCAAAGGCTCAGGTTAGATCTAATGGGTTATTCAGATTCAGATCATGCAGGGTGTAAGATTGATAGAAAGTCACCAACTGGTGGTTGTCACTTCCTAGGGGGAAAACTGGTGAGTTGGACCAGTAAGAAGCAGACTTCGCTGAGGCAGAGTACATTTCGGCGGCCAGTTGTTGTGCCCAGATTCTTTGGATCAAAAATCAGTTACTTAATTATGGTATGAAATACTCAAGAACCCCAATCTTTTGTGACAACACCAATGTAATTGCTATATCTCACAACCCAGTGATGCACTCCAGAACAAAACACATTGACATCAGGTATCATTTCATTCGTGACCATGTTATGAAAGGAGATATTGAAATTCATTTCATTCCCACTGATAAACAGTTAGCTTATGTTTTTACAAAACCTCTTGATGAGAAAACTTTTAAACATCTCATCAGCGAACTGGGCATGTTAAATCCTTATTAACTGGTGAGGCCCTCCAGTTGAGGATGGTTCAGTTGATCCTTGATTGTTTGGAGATTGAACGCCTTGATGTACTCAAAAACCAGTCCTTGATCAAATGGATCTCATGTTTAGGGGGAAAAGACTCAAAACAATTCTCTAATAAAAAATTGCTTTTGCAACTGGAGAGTTCTCCAGTTGAAACTAACACTGGACTGTTCCTCCAGTGTAAATGTTTGGTCTCATCTTTAAACTGGAGGTTAACCAGATTTTCATAACGGCAAGAATACTTGGTCAATTGCGTGACACGTGATAATACTCAAGTGTTTTAACCCACTTACAACTGTCACATGATGTGTCATTACCATGTTGTAAAAAGATGCACTTTTATTGGGATTATGAAAAGTTAGTGGGCGAGTGGGTATATAAGCCATCGTAGCATTTAATGTTGACACTAAGAATTGAATGTTTTGGCTCAAAATTCAAACTCATTTTTAACAAAATATCTAAAAGTTTTAATTTTTGACAATAAAATATTCTTGTTTATTCATTGGGATTGTGAATCCAGCTTATAAATACCCTGTATTTACTTTCACTTATTCACTTTCGTTTCACATTCCTTCATTCAATTCCAATCATCAACAATTACTTTTTTCTCTCTGCTTATTATCAAAAATCCTAACTACCAAAATTTCAATTTCATTCTCTTTCTTCATTCAAATGGCTCCTAAATCTTCTCGCAATAGAGATATTAATCTGCTCACTGTTGCATACAATCCATTTTCTCAAGTCAATCGTGCACATGTTGCCCCTGAGGCAAAATTGATTAAATTGAACCCTAATAATCCCATGGCTAGTTTTAAAGGGGTTCAAGCCGCCGATTCTCTCATCGGAAGAATCCAACTTTTCCTTCTGGATTCTCCCGTTGGTGTGACTTTTTCTCTTAATCCACCACAAGTTGTACCATGACTAGTTGTATGAATTTTGGAACACTGCACAACTCGTTGATGACTGTTCATCCATCTCTTTCTCTCTCGAGGATGGAACAGTTGCGTGTACCATCACAGCGGATACTATGAGAGATGCTCTGCATCTTAACTACTAGAAAGAAGGTGAGTCTCCAGTAGTCATTTCCCAAAATATTAACTATCGCCAAGTACTCCTTGACATGAGAAACAAGGAATGTTTGGAGAATAGGGTGTTGAAAACCAAAGGTGCCATTACGTTGAAGGGACTCACACCCTCATGGAGATACTTTTTCATACATCTAGTGGAGAGCATGGGAGGAAGTTCTGGTGGACTTGACCAGATTAACTCTACACAAGCTGAGATGGCCTACTGCTTATGGAATGATCTTAGAGTGGATTTTGCTAAGATCATTTTTCGATGTTTTGTGCAAAAATTGAAGGGTAATAGGGGATTATGCATACCTTTTTCCAGATTCTTGTCTTTATGTTTCCTTCAGATCCTGGGCAGTGATGCTTATCATAACACTCAGTCACTTTACACTGTCCCAGAGATGCTGAGAAATTTGGACTCTCTTTGCTCCTCACCTGGAGAGGTCCAGATCCCAAGTAGAATGCAGTTGGCATTCTCCAAAACTGATGCACCAGTTCAAGGTGAGTCAGAAAGACTACTGGGTGGGCCTGAAAATAATGAGGGACCCACTAGTTCGTTTGCTGGTATTGTGACGGTTGCTGAACCTGGGCAGCAGTCTTTTCCCACCAGCTCCAGCTTGTCAATTCCTCCACCATCTTACCCTGGAGACCTCCCAACAGGTGTCCAGGTAGTTCCACAGGCAAAACGTTCAATGAAGAGGCGCCTTAGGAGACAGTCAGACCTTGCCACTAATGTTAGTACCATTGCCAGCCCTCCAGCTTCTTCCCAACAAGATGCTGGAGATAGTTAAAAGGATGAACAAAAGGCAACCACTTCTGAATTTCCTGTAGGAGGAAGTGGTGAAGATGTTATTGGGTCAGCCCAACCCAACATAGAGTCCGTGTCAGCACTTAACTTGCAGAGCCATATTTCTGACACTCTTGAAGCACGAACTGACAAAGTTTCTGGTTAGTCACAACCAGAGATCGAAGTTCCAGACTCTACAGCCCATGATACTACAGCTGAGGATCGAGCATTTGTGGTTGAGGCACCAGTGACCTCTTTCTAGGGAGAAGATGCTTCGGCAATGGATCCCCAAACTGATGAAACCATCCAGGTAACTGGAACTGGTCATCAGGAGTCTGAACAACCTGTTCAGCCACCCCTATCATTCATTGATCTAGGCATGAGTCTGGGTGAGTTTCAGCTTGAATCCTCAGATTCAGATGAGACACAATCTGATCAGGAAATGGCTGATACATCTTACATGATCAGCTCCCTTCCTTTTCTGACCAACCCCTAGATCAACCAGTTTCAGTTTCATCTTTTGACTTCTCCACATGAAATTCCTCAATTCGCCTCTAGACAACTCCTCTCTTCTATGAATGTGCCTAGAAATAGACACATTCTAACACCACCGTCGCCGGCGTACATACCTGGACATTCTCAGCCTGTACGTCAACTTGAATCTTTTCCCCTTCTTTCTTCAACAATTCCTATTATCTCAACTGGTACTACTACATCTGGAGAACCAACGCTTATAACACCTCCTCCAGTTGTACCTGTAGCTTTTCGAATTGGTCCAGTGACACCTTCCCTTCCGTCACTGGATAGCCAGTTTGAATCCTTTCAATCAGATATCCAAAACCTTCTCACAAGGGTGGAGGATATTCAAAAGGTACTTAATAAGAATACCAAGTCCCTCTGTAGGTACCAGAAAGAACATATTACAAACGTCAAAGTGGTTGACCTGGGGATCAATAAGTTCTCTGCAAATGAGGACTTGGTATTTAACAAGCTCAATGAGTTGGTAAATTCCTCCAATCTACTGGCAACATCTTTAAGGGAGGCTTTTGCACTTACTCAAACTGGGGTCACATCCTCAATTACCAACCTTCTGCACACAACTGTTCGATCTTCAGAGGTTGATTTGAAGGAACTTGAAAGACAGGTTAGGATGCTTATTGAAAGACCTGGTCTGGATGTGATCGAGCTTGGCAACCAGCTGGCCACTTCAATTGGTCAAGAGATAGAAGAAACTTTGGCTGCTAGAGAACAACAATTTCTGGAAAGGGTGATATCTGAGATCACTAAGACTACAGTGCCCCAGGTTGATCTCACTCCCATTACATCTGAGATCAATCAGTTGAGGTGCAGTCTAGATACTCTGGCCATCAAGGTATCTGAACACTCCACTGCTATACATAATCTGACAACTGAAGTTGGCAAAGACAAGGATACGGAAATTGTGAAGGACGTTTGTGCAACTGAGCTCTCTCCAGATGAGTTGACAATACTTACAGCAAAGAGTGCAGTCACAAGAAGTCAATCATCTTTTGAGGACAGTTTTCATGATTTATGGAGTCTTCAAAGAGTGCAAGAACATGGGGTCATGGCAGCCTCTAGATCGCTTACCCTCCAGTCCTTCAGATTTTGAAGCAATTAGAAAAGGACTAGAAGCTGCCAAGGGGGAAATGTAGGAGTATTATCCATGTGATCTCTTAAAATAATCACATCATTAACTGTCTCAGGATCTGAATAAGAATCAGGACCGTGTAGTGAACTAAACACACTATCGTAATCGAAATTTTTGTCACTTCTAGAATAAGTAGCGGGCTTATGACTGACAATCTTGACATTTGTACCCAAGTCGACTTTGCCGGTCTGTTTGTTGTAAACCCGTCGAATTGATGTTCCCGGTTTATAACCCATGAAAAATCCCTCTTCAACCTTTGGATCAAACTTTGACTGAGGTAGATACTTCAAGAAAGTACACGGTACACCAAATGGTTCAACATTCTGTAAATTTGGTTTCTTCTTATGTAGAAGCTCATAACATGTCTTATTATGACGCTTAAATACAGTAACCCTATTAAAAATATGACAAGCTGTATTCACTGCCTTCCCCCAAAACATAGTAGGAAGCCCTGAATCTGCAAGCATAGTTCTGGCTGTCTCGATTAGAGTCCTATTCTTTCTTTCAGCAACTCCATTCTGTTGTGGTTCATACGGTGAACTGTATTGATGTTGGATTCCCTTTGACAAACAAAAGACATCCATCACATTATTCTTGAATTCAGTTCCGTTGTCACTCCTGATTCTCTTAACACGAACTCCATAAATATTTTCAGTTTCGACAAAGAAAATTATCAAAATCTGCGGAGTTTCATCCTTCGATTTAAGAAAGAATACCCGTGAGAATCTCGAGTAATCATCAGTAACCACCAAACAGTAATACATCCAACCGATACTTCTTACATTTACTGGACCAAATAAATCCATTTGAAGTAACTCGAAAGGATTGGCAATAGAATTTTCTTATTTCGGTTTATGTGCAGACTTTTGCTGTTTACCTTTCAGACAAGGTACACATTTGTCTTCCATTCTGAACCGTTTCATGGAACACCGTCAACAAAACCATGTTTGACAATGTCATTCATTTTTCGGAAATTGATATGTCCTATTCTTCTATGCCATAGTAAAGATTCAGATTCGTTTGCTTTCGTTAACAAGCAAACAGACTCCTTTGGATCATCAACACCTAACACAAGGCCATAGATGTCTCTCTTCCTAGGAGCTTTTAGCAGGATCCAGTCTTTAGGAATAACATATCCTGGTTTCAATATAAGTGATTCTCTCTCTGTAAAATGGACATTGTTTCCCTTGTCACAAATCTGAGAAACACTTAATAAATTATGTGCTAACTGTTCCACATAATTGACTTTCTACAGCGTATTCTTCCCATTGACAACATCACCTTGGCCCGAGATGTTGCCGCCCTTGGGACCTGGGAAACTAACATACGAACCATTTACATCTTCATAATTGGACAACACATTCTTGTTCCCTGTCATGTGCCAAGAGCATCCACTTTCAACATACCAAAGACTGACAGGCTCCCTTGGTTCTCCCTACACATCAGACAATAAGATGGTTAGTTTCTGAAGGGAACCCAAACCTTTTGAGGTTTAGGTTTTCCGAATTCATCTCTAATGATCAATTCGGTCCAATATCCATCGCTCTGTAAAGGAGCCTTGGATGAAGATGGTGTCATTAACTGTTTCTTAGGTGAAGTGATACAAGTCTTAGGGGGTGAATTCCTTGGTGAGTGAGTACCAAATCTAGGTTGACTCCCTAATCGATCATAGAAGTTAGACGAACTATTAATTCTAGAATGAGGAGATCGATTTTGTTGAGCCATCTTCCTAGGTGAATAACTCCTTTGAGGTGTACTAGAACGACTCAGACTTACACTACTAGAAGTAGTATTCTGTGAGGGTCCCTGTCATTTTGGAGTCTTAGATCTATTGTCATGAGCAACAATCTCTGAGTCACTAGATTCTCCATAGGACATACCCTTTTCTGGACATCTTCTTTTCCTATTTGGACAGCAACTATAAACATGTCCTACTTCATAACAATAGAAACATGATTTTTTAGCTCTTGCTTTTTTAGCTTTAACATCAAACTCAGCTGGAGTCATACCTAAACATTCCTTAAATTCAATTGTGGCTGACTCTTCTCTTGATAAACGAGTTGACTCATTTTTATCGGAAAAATGTACCTTCTTTTGAGAATTCTTATGAGTCGTATATGGAGTTAAGGGGACTCCACTAGACATAGATTCATCCTTATTCCATACTTTATCAATCTTGTCATGATCTATCTTTTCAAACTCAATTTCATTGGATGTAAAAACAGTATCACATCCCTTCATTGTAAAACATTTAATGTTCTTATTGACAGGACAATTTGAATTCACTTGACTAGATCCTATAGGAGCACTAGCATCATACACTCCATTTTTAGGATTTACCGGTTAAACAAAAGAACTTCCAAGCTTATGTTTCTTGTTAAGCTCCTTAATTTTATCAATTGAGCTTTTAGAGCTTTTAGGGGTCTTAGGATCAACATTTTGTTTTTCTAAAACGATCGGACCAATTTCACCAATATCGACCTTTTCAGTAAGCTGTGTTAGAGACTCAATATAATTATCATTGAATGGACATCTAACCTCATTATAACTCATACCCGAACCACTTTTCTGTGGTACAGGTTTTTGCATCTGCATTGATCTTATTAAATTAGATCCCCTAATTTGATCTAGTCTTGTATTAAGCTTAACTATCTCCAACTTTGCATCAACCAATTCTTTCTCTTTCTTTGAAAGATTCTCAGTTAGTTGAGCATATTGTTCATTTCCAACTTTTTCCATTAAAACTGACTCTTTTAATTTTTCTTTCAAGGCAAGAATATCCTTATCAGATGCACGAATCTTATCTTGATAAAGACTTTCTTGTTTCACCAAACCAGAATTTTTGGCGAACAAAGAGTTGTTTTCCGTTTTAAACATGTTGTTTTAACTAGTTAAGTTAACAACCGACTTATTCAAAATAAACACCTCAAGTTTCAAATCTGACACCATTTTACAAATATCAACAATAGAAAACAAGGAACAGGATACCTTCTGATCTGCAGCCTTGCAATCTGCCATGTATGCAACAAAATCTTCAGTTGTCATACCTTCAGGTATCATGAAGTTCTTCATTTGTTCTTCGATGCTCTTCTTAGAAATGTCATCAGCAAGAATCGATGACTCTTCTTTTTCTTCAGATTCTTTCACTGCTGTCATCGGTTCACTCTCAGATCTTACAGTCTCAGCAACATTTCGTACATTCTGCTTAACTACCTCAGATGCACTTTCTTCACTTGAGTATACAGCATAATCTATTGTAGCAGCTACCTCATCATAGACTTCTACCATGTAGGCATGATTCGAGGTATCATTAGATTGTGTATCCCATTGATAAGTACCATCCGGATTCTGAACAACAACGGCCTCTGACTCCGAAAATGGTGACAAAACTGGCTGTTGTGGAGTAGCAGGATATGTAATCATTGCTTGAGTTTTCTGATTACTTGGAGTAATACCGGTTTGATTGTAATTTTGAAGACCAGCAACGGTATTATCAATCCTCTTAGGTCGTTGACACTCTCTTGCAAAGTGACCAAATCCATCGCAGTTATAACATTTCACCTTGGATTTGTCAAAGCCTTTAGTGCCATTACCTATAGGTCTCCCAGTTCTCTGAGTGAATCTTCTGACTTTAATAGTGAGCATAGCTAGCTGCCATTATATATCCATTTCTTCCAAATCATCAGGATCTATCTGATTGTAATCCTCATCAATTATTCTAGGATTAGTAATCTTTCCTCCGATAAATGCTTCATGAGCATTACAAAAGGCTGAGTAAACACTCATTCTACCTTCTGTAGAACTCATACTCATTGGCATAGAGTGAAAAGATTGTACGTTGCTCTTGACATTCGTATTTGCATTGTCATAAGCAACATATCCAGCAAAACCTTCAGCATCTACTATTGGTGTAGCTTCTGCACCACTTAGAAATGCATTGTTCCCCAAGCTAGAACTTGCTAAATGAACAGACTTAGCATGATACAATGATGGATCTTGAGTGAAATCCGAGTGAGTATCTTTAATTCTTCTCTTCATGTCTCTGTTCTTCAGCTTGGAAACTACCTTTTCAAAGTCCCATATACTGTATTCCTGATCATCTTGAAGTTGATGAACATAATCAGTCCATGTCTTAGGAAGTGAGTCCAAAAACTTATCAACTAGCTCAGTCTGAGGATAAACAACCTCAAAATATGACAACTTAGTATTCAAATGACTGAATCGAATAATAATCACGTCAAGAGATTCTCCTTTCAGTCCATTGAAAGCTTCATACTGGCACTTCAAAAGTTTGATACGATTCTTCTTCAAGGTTACATCGCCCTCACAATATCTTTCAAGAGCTTCCCATAAATCCTTTGAAGTAGTGTACTTTTTGAACAAGTGTACACTATCTTGAGGTAAGGCCATAGTAAGAGTGGACAAGGCCTTGCCCTCAATTGCATACCTTTTTCGTTCTTCAATTGGCATATCAGCATAAGTATACCTACCGATCACTCCATTCTTCTCATACGAAGGCCAATCAAAACCTTGAGTTATCACAAGCCACATGTCCATCTCAGTGAAACGAATGTAGTCTTCAAAACGTCTCTTCCACATCCAATAGTTTTCCATACCGAACAACTTTGGAGGTGTGTTTCCACGACCAACCTCAAGATCGTGCATGATCATCTGGCTAACAAGTATGGCATTTGGTGAATTATCAGCAGCTGGAATAGTAGTCATTTCGAATCTTTTGAAATCAAATCAAACGAAATAACACTTAGTTCGTGTGGCACGAAGTCAAACAAAGTCACATGGCACGAAGCTGTATGATATACACGAAGTACACGTCACACGAAGTGAAGCACAAAGTACACGTGTCATGACCTAAGTCACGAAGGGTAGTTCGTGTTGACGTGGCACGAAGAGCAGTTCGTGCAGAAGTGGCACGAAGTGAACACGAAGTCACTGGATGACGTAAGCACGAACACGAAGTACACCTCGTGCTGACGTAAGCACGAAGTGACACGAAGAAGATCACGAAAATGGTAAATAACACGAATTTTGAACGAATTTGCAATCAATAGCCAATCAAACGATCTTAAACCTTCTGGTGATCAACCTTAGGGCTCTGATACCACTTGTAAGGTACCCTATTGTTGCGTGGATCGTAGTAAGACGTGATTCGTTATGTCAAGAGTGTGGAATCCTCTTGAGATAACTAGATTACTATTGGCTTCCGTCGATTAATGAGCAATTAACCAACCTAAGGAGATACACAAGGCTTGTGGTTCGTGTAGGAGATCACACGAAGGAACAATTAACCTTAACTCGTAATTTCGTGAATATCTTATAAGATTGACCAAACGATTAACCTAATTCCGTAGATTAGGTCTTGTATTTATACTAGTTGTGTATTGGATCGTGTGGGCTTCGGCCTTAATTAAGTATTAAGCCCGAATTAACAATAAGCCAATCTACCTCGTGCTGACATCAGCACGAGGTTGATCCTTCATGCTGATGACGTCAGCACGAAGACATTCAGTTGCATCTGGAGACCAGAAGATTTGTCCAGAAATATATTGAAGTCTAGTTGCAACGTACAGTTAACGCAACTGGAGACTTCCTCCAGTTAAGATCTGATCAGAGCTGAAGACATTCCAATTGACGTCGAAGACAACAAATGGAAGATAGAGAATGACAATGGCAGCGAAGCCCAGTTGACATTCTACACAGATTGAAACTGGAGAATATCAGTTTTAAGCCTTTACAATACTTTATACTATTTACGAGGAAGACCGTTTTGCTTTATGCAACTTTATACAGACAATATCATTTGTCTATGATTAAAGTACAAAAGTGCATAAAGCAGGTTAGATAAAGTAATGTCTTGACTTACCTTATCAAGCATTTCAAAGGAACTCAACTAGTTTCCTTAAATGCTATCAACCATATCTATACGACAAAGTTGGAATCCCAATGCCAACTTTATCTATAAATAAAGGGCTTTGCACAACAAGAAAACTACTTTGCATATTCAGACCATTGCAATATTCTTGGTGAACTTGTGCAATATTCTCTCAATCATAAAAGGGAACACTTCACAACTTTAAGTGTTTTGATTGTTAAAGAGAATTTCCAAGTATAGATCGTTTGTATTTGTAACACCCGTCGTTTAAAAACATGGATTTCCAAAAACTTTCGCTTAACGACGTTAAAAGAAAGCGGAAGTACACTTTAAAAGTCCAAACCAGCAAAATCTGTTTGGTTTATTCATAAATGGTGTTACTAGCCATATCATAAAAATAAGTCTAAATGGAAACCCATCGGTTGCCCAACATCAAACAACCGACTACATTATCAATACAATTCTTTTTTTATCTAAACATAAGGCAAATGTCTAAAACGAGCAACCACTATGGGTAAACTATAGCCAGCTTCAAGATCATCTACCCATGCCTCACGTCTTCTCACATCTACCTACTCACTAATGTTGGACCTGAGGGAACAACACATTTTAAAAGAGCAAGTGTTAGCTAACGAATTAGCTAAGTAAGATAACACATAAGTTATAAAACGTTTGTCCATTGAAAACATTATATAAAAGTCATATTAAATCATTAAGGCACATATAACATCAATCATCACATCATCCACAACATATCATCGCATTAAACATCATCATAATAGGTTGGATCACCCTAGATGTGCCTAGTCATCCTTTACTTCACATATTTCATATAAGCATCATCGTATAGTGTGACACAAGTCACTTATATTAGGCGTGACATAAGTCACTCATCACATATAAGGTGTAAGTTTGTGTGTAGGCGGTCATAGAACCTAACAGGAAACCTCACACCCGACTGGATAGATAAGCTTTTCAGCGGTCCATCAATGTCGTTAAGGAATGGCAAGCCAATCCAGGAGTAGTCCGTATGTTCAAAGACATTGGTGGGTAATCACTCCACCCAGAGATACTCAAACCACGTAATTACGTTGCAAGGAGCCACCCAAGCAATCATATACGCACTCACCGGGCAAGGGCAGGTACGGGTTAAGCTTAACACTTTCATATCATATACGAGCTCGGTTTTCATCACATATAGTTTAGGTGTCCACGTTACCTAAACATCATCACATATCATCTTTTATGTTTGGGCCCTTAAACGTGCACGTGTCATGACAACTTAATAAGTCTAGTGAACTAGATGATTAAGCCATGTAATCATGCACATTTCACATATCATCAACATATAACACATTTCAATTCATCTCAAGATGTTACATAACATTTCATAGCATATCATTACATCGCATACATTGTTACATCACGTACATCATCATATACCATTGCATATCGTATATCATTACAACATTGCGTATCATTTATCATCTCATATCATATATCATTTCATAATAACTCAAAACATTTCATATCATATCATAACGTCTCATATCTTTGGGGTAGCATTTCAGGCTTCAATATGCATATACATAGCCCATATCACCTCCCGTATAATCCCGAATACCCATAAGCAACCAAGATATCATTAGGGGAAGTTATTATATGATAACTATGTTTTTGTTGAACCCTCAGCGTGTCAAAGTAGTGTATCTTACCTCATAGAAGCACACAACAAATGATAACGTAAGTTACCGAGCTTTGCAAGTATTCCCGACTACCTATAATAATTAAACGACATAATGAGCTATCAATTAACCACTATTTATGGTCATGACTAAAGCCTAGATACCTATAAATATCACTCATGACAAGACTTGATGCATCGGAGGTTCATTTAATACTTTAGAGCTTACATAACTCGATGGAACATGGAAATCACTCACTAAGTTAACCTTTCTGTAAACTTGACATCATCCTCAACTTTAAAAAGCATTACCATTAGAATGTAGACTCTCTCACGATTCCGTGGATAGCTTATTTGTCAAAAACAAAGTTACGGTTCAAAAGTTATGATCGTTTAAAAATGTTAACAAAATCAGTCCCTAACGGGAGTTACGAAAACTTTAACGGGAGTTACAGGCATAATGGGAGTTACGAAAATTTGTAACGGGAATTACAGTGGAGGTGTTATCGCAGTTACCCAGGTAACGGGAGTAACACAACTGTAACGGGAGTTACGACGACCAGTCGTGAAAAACAACTCAAAAACCTAACCAAACGCATCCCAAACGACCCCAAACCTTATGAACAACTCTTGTACCTCAAAATTCATCATTTTAAGATCATAATGATGCAATGAAATCATTGATTAACCCTTAATTGATTTGCATCACAATAACAAACGTTTTAAGTTACCGAATCGATCAAAACACTTGTTTAAGACATTTATTGATCCTCTAATGACCTAGATTAGTTATGGATCTGATTATATGATATAAATGATATACAATCAATTTTGTTATACCTTTACTACCTGTAGATTACAACAAGGATGCAAAAGGCTTGATCAAACACACCCGAAATCACACGTTTTGAAGGCTTTTGCAAAGGAATTGAATGGAGAGGAGGGGGATAGTTTGGAGAGGCCAACAACTGATATTTTTGTTTATGATTAGAGCTAAAGGAACCCTAATCAGCTGGACCAACCTTTCTAAAGCTTACACTTAAGCCCCTCAACTTTACATCTTCACATCTAAGGCTTAAACGACTTAACGGGAATACTTACTAACACTTTAATCACATTTAATCATCTTAAGCACATTAACACATGAATTAATAAGGCTTTAAAACCTTACACATAATGCACATTAATCACACATAAACATTAAATCTCTTAGAAACTTAACGGACACGTTGTGTTGACTTAACGACTCAAGTCAACCGTTAATTAAAAGTTTGGGATGTTACAGTATTTCATAGGTTGTTAGGATATTTACACATATGTATTATCTTGGTTTCGCAACAACCTTCTATTTAATTTAGCATCAATAAATAAAATCCATTTGAAAATTACAACTTGGTCTCACCATTTTAACTTTGTTATATTTACTTATTGCATTGTCTTTCATTATTGTCACCTGCTAAGTAATCTATCCAAGGACTTGGTATACAATCACTGTAACTGGTCATCACCAGTTCAGTATTTATATTGCAAAGAAGTCTCACCATTGACATAGAGGTGTCTTCAGTTAGTACCATCTCTTGGCGGGACTTATAATATGAATATGGATCAATGTCATTTCATAATTTAACGATTCTGTTTCTCATTCTATAACTAATTAATGATTACCAAATATAATCGAGAACAATCTGGATTTAATTGGGCACGGCCATGCAAACATCTTAATTAGTCATAATGAGGGCGCCAAATGGTATTGACTACACGTGTATTGACTTTCACGTTGAAGGAACAAATCCTGTATTGACTACACGTGTCAATACAGGAGAGTAAGAACTATATCAAGTAAGTGCAATTCATACATGCTGACCTACTTGTATCTCAAGTCTAAGGATAGATAAAGTAACCATTTATGAATTTCAGTTAATGACGTCGATCCATAAAGTGATAATTCGTTAGTGGGGTAGTCCGATATGCATCAACTATGGATATCATGTGAGTTTGGTGGGACCATGAATTATATATTACAAGAATATAACCAATCACTCAGATTTGTCTTAATTTAATTATATTTCCATATAATTAATCGACAATGGACAATTTAGAATATTTAATAAAATATTCAAGGATCAAACATGCAAGTATAGAACACAATTTAATATTAAATGAAATCAAACATATCAAGTACTTTATTTCATTATGGAAAATATAAATTGTTTAACATCCCTTATCCAAATACCGAAACAACAGATTTACATGAGATAACTAGCTAATTTAAGTCCTATGCCCTCGGCATGCCTTTCAAGCTTGGGCCTAGACAAAGCTTTTGTGAAAGGATCAGCTAAGTTAAAATCTGTGTGAACTTTGAGTAATTTGATTTCCCCTAGTTCGATCTGCTCACGAACATAGTGATATCGTCTAGCATAATGTCTGGCACCTTTCTGAACTCCGTGTTTGTTGGCAATGATTAATGCACCAGTGTTATCACAGTACATATCATTGGGTAAGTCATTCGAGGGGATCACGTCAAGCCCGCAAATGAACTTCCTTATCCAAACTGCTTCCATTGCGGTTTCTGAGGCGGCAATGTACTCAGACTCTGTTGTAGACACGGCAACTGTGGTTTTTAGCTCATAGCATTCCACCGTGCCTTCATTTAAATAATGAAGACGTATCCCGACTGATATTTTGAATCATATTTATCAGTCTGAAATCCAACATCACAAACTCTATTACCATTTGAATTTTTGATCGGGATTTCAACCATACACCAAGGATAATTCTTTAGTAGCACACATGTACTTAAGAATATTCTATACAGCAATTCAATGATGTAAGGTGCCCTATTGTTGCATGAATCGTAATAAGATGCGATTCGTTATGTCAAGAGTGCGGAATCCTCTTGAGATAACTAGATTGCTATTTCCTTTTGTTAACTAATAAGTAATTAATCAACCCAAGGAGATGTACAAGGCTTGTGGTTCATGTAGAAGAACACACGAAGGAACAAATAACCTTAGCTCGCAAATTCGTGAATATCTATCAAGAATTCGTAAATCATTAACCTAATTTCGTAGATTAGGTCTTGTATTTATACTAGTTACGTATTGGATCGTGTGGGCTTAGGCCTTAATTACATATTAGGCCTGAAACAATAATCAACCGATCTGCCTCGTGCTGACGTCAGCACGAGGTTGTTCCTAAATGCTGATGAAGTCAGCACGAGGGACGACCCATTGTTCTTTGTTTGACTTTGTTTGACTCGTACATAACATCCAATCACCGTTTAAGTGTTCTACGACACTTATAAACCTTGATTCTATGTTCTTGTACCTGCAAAACAATATATAACACACAAATACAATACAAAACATAAACAGATATAATATTGAAGTTCGAACGTAATCATTAATTATCAACACAAGTTCTTATTTCAATGATTACACATAAGTTCCTAAAAACATAAACGATAATCAAATCTATGTTGCGATTGTCACAACGAATCTGCATCTACAGACTCCCACTTGACGATTGCAACTAGATCTCTTTAAAGTCTTCGAACTTGAACTTCAAAGCTATCCATTAAACATCAGTCTTGTGCTATTCGCATGAATTCTCTCTTGCAAACAATGTGCGAGAATGTTGCGATAGCGTCTTTCCTCTACTCTCCAAAAATCCACTGCTGAGCAAGGTGTATCCAAAAGTCTTCTCTGATCACCTCTTGACAAATTGACAACCTGCATCGGATCATACATGCGTAGCAACATTTGTTTCTTTGAATCATCAACAAACATCTGTGCTTCGCCTGACTTGATATCTATCTGCCAAAATGTCATTTCCATCAACATATCTTGATCCCACCTGATAGCGGGAACCTTCTTAACACATTTAATTCTTTTCTGAACAAACCGAAATGTGCCATCTGAATTCTTAATCTTCTTCAAAGGTGTTGGCTTTATCAACCTTTCTTCTGGCTTCAGACCTATAGCACTGAAATATTTAATTCTTTCATCTCTGAATCTATTCCAGTAGAAATCTGCAAGTCCATTGCTCTGAAGATTAACGAACCAGCGTCTTCCCAAATCTATCATGTCAGAATCACTGATAGAGTGGAAGTGTCGTTGACTTATTGACATGTACTGACAACCCTTCTTTCTCTTGATAATACACAATTTGATTATGTGATCATAGAACCAACTTTGTATCACTGAGAAGTATTTGGGTGCATCCTTGTCTGAGACATATTCCTAAAACATTGATGGTTTATACGCATCACGTATCATCAAACGAGTATGTCCTCTATAACCTGGAACTAGTCTATTAACAATAAACTCATGATCTTGCTGCATCGGAGGTATATTAAATCTTCCAAGGTCAACCTCTCGTGTAGCATCTATGTTCCAGTATAGATCAAAAATATTGTCATGTCCTTCATCAACTATGTTTGCATATACAGCAAATTTCAACCTTGCAGCATTCTTAGGTTCATCTGGACTATCTTGATTGGATTGAGATTGAGTTGTTTTACTTCAGCTATTGGTTCAACTTGAATGACTTCATCTTCATTAAAGACACGATCAAAGTCATAAGGTGTCTCAAGCAACCTTTTTCCATCAGCTTCTGAAGTAATGAACTCTCCTTCTTCCAAATCTTCATCATCAATACTTTCTAGATCTTCTTCAGCATCAAGATCGTCCAACGCACCTATTGTTTGAAGCTTATTTGCAATTCAAACGATTTACACATACAAAGATAAAGAACATGAATCATAAGTCAAGACATAATAAATAGTATAAATACATAAAAGAAATTAAAATAAATAATATTATATCATAAATATAATGCAACAGTTACATTAATATTTATCTTATAATCTTTATCTATTTTAACTTACAACAATAATATTATATCATAAATATAATGTAACACATACATTCATATTTATCTTACAAAAATAAAAATAAAAATCATTAGCACTAAGGTTCATAATCCGAATCTGAATCCGAATCTGACTCTGACTCTGAAGATGTATGAGTTAACCCTGACTGTTCTTTCATTTCGGCTCTAGCTCTCATATGAGCTTGTGGATCATATCCCAATCTCTTTTCTAGTCTATGCACAATTAAAGGGTGCAAATCTGACTCTGTAGAGGCATTGGTAGTAGAATCAGTCTTAGTTGACTCACTATCCTGAGTAGATTTTCTTTTGCTATGATTTTCTTTATGATTATGAGGATCATTCACTATCTCCCTTTCTATTCTATTAGAATTTGAATCGGAGTTACCTGAATTGGAATCTTCCCCATCATCATTGTTATGTGGATCATCAGGATCTGCATCTGGAGCGGTCATCACAGCTTTGCCTTTATCTTGAGTCCTAGAAGTACTAGCACCAGCTGTACCAGCAATCTATGACTCTCTTTGTCTTGATGACTCCCCCTGAACATCTGCAGTCTTTGTATCCATAGCAGCATCATCAGCAGCAGCTTCTTGATCTTGACCCTGATTCTCTGGCTCACCATCTGTTTTCTTGATCACCAGCTTCTTGATTTGGATCTTGAGCTCGATCTTGATCATCATGATCATCATCTCTAGTCTTCTTAGCAAGCTCATCATCCTTACAACCATCTTTATCTCCCCCTTGAGTCAAGAATTGGTCAAGTCTAGATCCAAGAGGATGAACAAGAGCGGTCATCATGTCCATCTCTTCCTGATGCTTAGCAGCTTGGAGCTTTAGCTGACTCTCCAAAGTTGTAACCCTCATCTCCAACAACTTCTTCTCTGAAAATAAACGACTCAACTGCACTTGAACCGGAACAACTGGACGTGACGTGGAAGCAACATCAGATGTAGAGACCTGAGGTGGCATCGTAGCTTCAAACGAAGGCATACAAGCACTAGAAGTTCCTGTGGGAGGCATCTGTGGTCTTTGCACAAGAGCCAACAGACGTCCCATGACAGTAGAAACAGGAACTATCGCCTGAATAGGAGCAGACGAAGGCCTAGTAGCAACAAGTGTCGGCTCTGGCTCTTGATGAACTGTAGATTCCGGAGCAGTAGGAATCGTAACAGTTGTAGCCTCAGTAACAACATGTGCGCGAGAACCACTTCCTCTAATGATAAACTTTGGTCTCGACTTTCTCTCCCCAACAACAACAGAAGCAGAAGCAGCAGACACAGAAACAGGAATTTCAGAAACAGAAGCTCTTAAAGCAGCAACCAATGGAGTATCACCAATATTAGGTGCATGAGACCTCTCCATGGCTTCATTATAAGCAGCAAATTCTCTATCTACTTCAGCTTGAGATCTTGCATGTCTTCTTCTTCTCTTTGGCAGTCTTTCTTCCTCTTCTTCATCTTCTGAATCCCCAAAAACATTAACCGGGACTTCAGAAGGACCAACATCAACATCAACTGGAGCATAGGTAGAAGTAGAAACTAGATGGTGGTACAAGATTTGTAGGATCATCAATATCCTCCATGAGAGCATCCATATCAGAATCATGCTCCAAATCACCAGCATACAGAGGAACATCATTAAGTCCCTCAAACTGATCAGTTCGTTCTTCATGAGGATCATCCTGAGCCTGATCATCACCACCAGCAGCAGCAACAACGGGTTCTTCATCTTCCCAACCTTGTCTGGGTGCAACATAGTTAGGATTAAGCAAATGTCCGAACAGAGGTGGATTATCAACATGTATCGGAACATTTCCACCCGACAAGTGCTTCAAACTTTCAACAAATGTCTTATAAGTAAGACGACCTAAATTGAACGTAGGATCGTCAAATGGCAAATCAGCTGCATAGTGACGAATTATGATCATCACAAATCTTGGAAAATGATAATCAGGACCAAGGCAACCATCTGAGAAACATTCTGTATATTCATCTGGTCATAGCCTGTACTCCGATGACTAATGGCCCTCAACAAATAGTAAGCAAGAAGCTTCCATTTGCCACGAAGATGATTCCTGAAGTATGGGTGATAAATAGCTCCAGTATACCCCATACGACGTAGAGCACCGTCGCAGAAATCCTCGGGAAACTCAGTCGGACCTTGCTCTATCGCGACATCACCTAAGTGTAATATCGTCCATAAGTCTCCAGCAGAAAATGAGAATGAACGTCCTCCAACAGTAGTGCGAATGTATGTATGAGCACCCATCTGCACTGAACGGGCTGAGTTCCAAAACTCTCTAATGAGACTTATCACCAACGGAGGGTTCTCTGTCACAGCAAAATGAACACGAGAACGTGCAAGAAACTGTAGGACACCATGAAACTATGGAGTGCACCCCGTATGCGTAATGCTGAGATCGAGTGCAACATTGTGCTCCTTGACGAACACACGAGCGTTGTTAGCTTATCCTGCCATACCTGCACAAAAACAGACAAAAACGACAAGAAAAACAAAGATTGGAATAAACAAAAATAAAAATTAGGGTTTTGGCCCGTCTGCTTCGTGATGACGTCATCACGAGGAGGATTTCCCTCGTCGTGACGTCAGCACGAGCCAAGCATGAAACCCAGAAACACGAAGTAAAAACATCTCCATATGATGTTAAAATCAATCAAAAACATCATCGTGGACTTGTTTATGGTTCGTGGATGCCCAGAACACAAAATCGAAACGAATTCGATGAACACGAAGTTGGTTCGTGTTCTTCGTGTGAATAGTGACCGAAACACAAATCTCATTGATTAATCTTGATTTAACACTTGTTAACCTAAAGTTTTGTTAGATTTAACATGTTTAAACATTAATTAATCTAATTTTAAGTCCAATTTAAGTCCAAATCATCAAAAATCAAAGATCAAATTCGTGGTTCGTCCTAGTTACTGTTCACACGAGGTAAAATAAAAAATCGGGCATTATAACGACTTGTAATCGTTAATTTTTATAGTCAAAACATCAATCAATCATCCTAGATTGGAATTATACCAACAAATCTGGATGAATAACACGAAGAAAGAAGGAATCAATCGAACTAAGGAGCGAATGAATAGTAGCACGAGGGAGACGAAGTTCGTGTGATTTACTTAGGGTTAATTTCGATTAATGGTAATTAATGAATAGTAACAACCCATATATATATATTCGAATCCACATGGGTCGGGCCGAACACGTAGTTCGTGGGCTTCGTGATGACGTCAGCGCGAGGCATGCTGACGTCAACACGAGGCGATTTCGAATTTCCAGATTTTAAACCACATAAGCTTCATTCCTAAGCCAAATTTCGCGAATTTTCCAGAAATTCAAACAAGGAAAAATTACAGAAATTACAGAAACATAAACCTGTAGATACTCATTACTAAAAACCTGTATCTACTCGAATATTCTATCATAAATCATCCGTACTAACATGTCATCACAATAATGTATAAAATAAATCTTACATTATTATCTTGACATAAAATCGATCATTTCTTCATTGATGTCCAACTCAACAATGCAAAGCATTTTAATGTATAATGCATTACAAAATATCATATCAACAACCTATCACATTACATCTTAGGTTGTGATTTTGATATTAAATCTATAACCTATCACACTAAGTCTTAGGTTAATTACAAGGCAATCCATCCTTGTAACACAGTCTGTAGAAGCAATTTCTGATAGGCTTTTATTGTCCGTCGCAATGCAATCCCAATAAGCAAGCGAAAACAATTTTGCCTTCAATCACAATCTGAAATGTTTGATGCCAACTACATTTAAAAATAAGTTTATTATCTGTAACCTACACACTTAACAAACTTCATCAATGCATCAAAAACAACAATAAAAAGATCATAAATATGCAAAACAACCAAAAACTTAACCTAATAATCGTTACAAGATCTAAGACAAGTCCAATCTTTGTCAAGTATACTTATCAACCACAAACAATTAAAATTTCAAAAATTTACTTGAAACATATTCAAAAATATTTTGACTTTTCAATTTCCAAAACATTTCATTTTCTAAATTAAACAACTTATGTATTAATTAGAAAATCCATCTTTTACACATTTATACCGTAAGCAACAAGACTTATATAATTCACTAAGAACTATAACTTTTAATGCTTATTAAATCTCTCGTGCAATAAGAACTAGTTTAACACACAAACTGACACTTATTACGAGAATAAAAATAAAAAGAAACAAAATAAAAATAAAAATAAAAATAAAATTAAACATAAACTAAGTTACTTTATTTATTTACAAGAAATTCTAAGTTTCTGCAGATTAGATCAGATTAGCATTTACATAAGTTTGCAAGTGAGAAATAATTCTCTTATTATTAGTTATGAACAGTGATTCAACCACAATTATTGGTATATTTGTCCTCTTAAACATTCGGTACTTCCAGTTTCCTTTGAGTTATGACACTTTCGACATACCTTGGCCAAGGACAGTCACCATGTAACCCGAGTAGCCTAATATGCCATTGAATAGTTTGCGAACTTATGTGACTCACATTCAGATATACTTCTGTAATCGATACAAGCACTAAGATAACAAATATTTAATATATATTCAAAAACATCCTCAAACAAATCATGAGACACTTTTTAGATAACAGAATTTAATTACATTGTGATTTGACTTATTTGCTTTTGCATGTCATTATTTATCAGGAACCCGTGATTTTCTATGAGACCCATGTAGCGAACTTTCTAACAATCTATCCCAAGTTGGAAGCTTTAGGTAGGCTAGGTATACAAAGACACCCCGAGGACATACTTGTCCGAATCTCAAAGACCACATTAGCCCCTTAATTTTCATTCATTTCATTTGCATAACAATATCACATTTACTTTTCATGCTCATGATTGGTAGAGGTTTATGCCTATATATTGAACAAATCTTATAGTAATGCTAGATCTTTCACAAAATTTAAGGACCAAATCAATTCATTACTGAAAAGCAAGCATTTTCAGCCATATATCTGAATACGTTTCCCACAAGAACATTGTATAAATTAAGTTCAGATTAAGGAAACCTTGCTACTTTGTGTCTACCAATATATCCCAAATTGGAATCACTGAACTAAACAGTTATATTACGATTAAGCAGACTCAAAAGCTAAGTATCCTCACTTCTAATCATCTGACAGCATTAACTCAAATCTCCCCATATTTTTGTCATTTTCTCATTTTTCACATTCTTATGGGTTTTATGACACTAAGAACTCTTTTTGTATTTTTATGACTCTACCTATTTACAGACACAAACTTACAAAATTAGTTCTTTGAGAGATTTAATATGAATCAGCATTCTTCATCCCATTGAGAAGAATTAACTTCTCAAATCGAGTCTTATCAAATGCTTTGGTATACAGATCAGCTAAATTATCATCGATTATAACCTTTTCCAAATGAATTAACTTCTTTTAGGCACAATCACGCAAGAAATGATGTCTAATATCAATATGCTTGGTGACCTTATGCATGACAGGGTTATTTGTAATGTCTATAGCTGACTTATTGTCTATTCTAATAGGAGTATCAAGAAAATCCATACCGTAGTCACGAAGTTGTTGCAGAATCCACAATACCTGGGAACAACAGCTACCAGCAGCCATATACTCTGCCTCACATGAAGACTGAGCAACACATGTCTGCTTCTTGCATTGCCACGATACTAATCTTCCTCCTAACAATTGACAATCCCCAGTCGTAGACTTTCTGTCATTGTTACAACCCCCAAAGTCCGAATCAGTATATGCAACAAAACCAAACGTTCCTCCCATTGGATACCATAGACCAAGCCCTTGGTTTCCCTTAAGATAACATAGAACACGCTTTGCTGCAGTCAAATGTGACTCTTTCGGACTAGCTTGAAATCTAGCGCAAAGACAAACAACGAACATGATATCTGGACGCGAAGCAGTCAGATACATCAATGAGCCAATAATAGCACGATAATAAGTTGCATCCACAACTTCATCTTTCGGATCAAGAACTCCTAAACCATGATTTTGCTGAATAGGAGTACCATATGTCTTGGACTCTAACATTTGAAACCTCTCCAAGATGTCATCAACATACTTAGACTGGTGAATAAAGAATCCATCTTTCCTTTGATCTACTTGTAGTCCGAGGAAAAATTGTAATTCCCCCATAGCACTCATTTCAAATACATTTTTCATGCTCATTTCAAACTCTTTGCACATCTTTATATTAGATGAACCAAAAATGATATCATCCATGTAAACTTGTACAATTAGATAATCTCGCTTCTTCCACTTGATAAACAATGTGCTGTCTATCGATCCTCTTGTAAAACCATTTGTCAACAAATGTGTCGACAACTTTTCATACCACACTCTGGGTGCTTGATGCAATCCATAAAGAGCCTTATCCAAACAATATGCTCTTCTTGGATAATTCAGATCTTCAAACCCCGGTGGTTGGTGAACATATATTTCTTCTTTGACTTCACCATACAAGAAGGCACTCTTAACATCTAACTGATACACCTTTATACGTTTGAAACTTGCAAAAGCTAAAAATAATCTTATAGCTTCAATCTTAGCAACTGGTGCAAAAGTTTCGTTATAGTCATATCCTTCTCGTTGTGCAAACCCCTGAACAACCAAACGTGTTTTATTTCTGGTAACGATCCCTTTGTCATCTCGTTTGCATTTATATACCCAACGAGTTCCAATCGGTTCTTTACCTCTAGGCACATCTACTAACTCCCAAACTCCAAGTTTTTCAATTTGAGCTAATTCTTCTTGCATAGCTTCAACCCAACATGGATCTTGAAGTGCTGCCTTAACATTTTTAGGTTCTACTTGTGAAATGAAACCAGAATATAAACACTCAGTTATCAATACAGTGTCTTTCACTTCACAAAACAAACTAATCAGATCCTTATTCAACTGATTTCTAGTTCTAACAGGTTCTGTAGCATTTCCAAGAATATTTTCAACTGGGTGATCCTTATTAATTCGATATTGAGGAACCTAATCAACATTCAAACTTTCTCCTAAATTTGTTCTAATCTGAAACTCAGGAGAGCTGAAATCATCTTCCGATTCTTCAGAAATAGGATCATCATCAGGCAGTGTAACCTTTGATGGAGTAAGTGGTGTAGTGTTTGGGGTTCATTATTTTCTGAATCTGGTGTCTTATCCTTGTCCTTACCACTTTCATCAACATCAGTAGTAGACTGAACGTTGGTTGAAGTAGTATCGACATTCCGAGTAGGCAGAGATGTAGGAGTATTATCCATGTGATCTCTTAAAATAATCACATCGTCAACTGTCTCAGGATCAGAATAAGAATCAGGACCATGTAGTGAACTAAACACACTATCATAATCGAAGTTTTTGCCACTTCCAGAATGTATAGCGGGCTTATGACTGACAATCTTGACATTTGTTCCCAAATCAACTTTGCCGGTCTGTTTGTTGTAAACCCGTCGAATTGATGTTCCTGGTTTATAACCCATGAGAAATCCCTCTTCAACCTTTGAATCAAACTTTGACTGAGGTAAATATTTCAAGAAAGTACACGATACACCAAATGGTTCAACATTCTGTAAATTTGGTTTCTTCTTATGTAGAAGCTCATAACATGTCTTATTATGACGCTTAACCACGGTAACCCTATTCAAAATATGACAAGCTGTACTCACCGCTTCCGCCCAAAACATAGTAGGAAGCCCTAAATCTGCAAGCATAGTTCTGGCTGTCTCGATTAGAGTCCTATTCTTCCTTTCAGTAACTCCATTCTGTTGTGGTTCATACGGAGAACTGTATTGATGTTGGATTCCCTTTGACAAACAAAAGACATCCATCACATTATTCTTGAATTCAATTCCGTTGTCGCTCCTGATTTTCTTAACACGAACTCCATAAATATTTTCAGTTTCGACAAAGAAATTTATCAAAATCTGCGGAGTTTCATCTTTCGATTTAAGAAAGAATACCCATGAGAATCTCGAGTAATCATCAGTAACCACCAAACAGTAATACATCCCACCGATACTTGTTACATTTACTGGACCAAATAAATCCATGTGAAGTAACTCGAAAGGATTGGCAATAGAATTTTCTTGTTTCGGTTTATGTGAAGACTTTTGCTGTTTACCTTTCAGACAAGGTACACATTTGTCTTCCATTCCAAACTGTTTCATGGGAACGCCGTCAACCAAACCATGTTTGACAATGTCATTCATCTTTCGGAAATTGATATGTCCCATTCTTCTATGCCATAGTAACGATTCAGATTCATTTGCTTTTGATAACAAGCAAACAAACTCCTCTGGATTATCATCACCTAACACAAGGCCATAGATGTCTCTCTTCCTAGGAGCTTTCAGCAGGATCCAGTCTTCAGGAATAATATATCCTGGTTTCAATATAAGTGCTTCTTTCTCATTAAAATGGACAGTGTTACCCTTGTCACAAATCTGAGAAACACTTAATAAATTATGTGATAACTGTTCCACATAATTCACTATCTCCAGCGTAATCTTCCCATTGACAACATCACCTTGGCCCGAGATGTTGCCGCCCTTGGGACCTGGGAAACTAACATACGAACCATTTACATCTTCATAATTGGACAACACATTCTTGTTCCCTGTCATGTGCCAAGAGCATCCACTTTCAACATACCAAAGACTGACAGGCTCCCTTGGTTCTCCCTACACATCAGACAATAAGATGGTTAGTTTCTGAAGGGAACCCAAACCTTTTGAGGTTTAGGTTTGCCGAATTCATCTCTAATGATCAATTCGGTCCAATATCCATCGCTCTTTAATGGAGCCTTGGATGAAGATGGTATCACAGACTGTTTCTTAGGTGAAGTGAAACGAGTCTTAGGAGGTGAATTCCTTGGTGAGTGAGTACCAAATCTAGGTTAACTTCCTAATCGATCATAGAATTTAGATGAACTGTTAATTCTAACAGGAGGAGATCGATTTTGTTGAGTCATCTTCCTAGGTGAATTACTCCTTTGAGGTGTACGAGAACGACTCGGACTTACACTACTAGAAGTAGTATTCTGTGAAGGTCCCTGTCGTTTTGGAGTCTTTGATCTATTATTATGAGCAACAATATCTGAGTCACTAGATCCTCCAGAAGACATACCCTTGTCAGGACATCTCCGTTTCCTATTTGGACAATAACTATAAACATGTCCTACTTCATAACTGTAACAACCGTCTTAAAAATGTAGTGAACAAGTTTCTTAAATTCTATCTAAGTTCTTGACAAGTTGTAGACTTAAGATATATGCTCACCTGAAGGACAATTCAATCTTAAATTTTGAATTATAAGACGAGTTTATGATTTATTATGATAAAATACTAGATTTCGAGACGTAAACGATCGTATTTAAGGAAGTTCTAGTCCAAAGATGTTCGCAAATAGACCCTACATTTATTAGGTTTATTTAATATTGGAAAACTATAAATAGATTCTCCTAGAGAGAGAAACCCCATTTCTTTATCTTCTCCATCTCACCTCTCTCTCTCTAAAACACATAGTTGCAGTGTAAATCCCTTTGCCACCGGATTTAACAAGATTAAGTATCTAATGTATAAGTGCGGAAAATCTTATACAAAAGCAATCAACAACAATATATCAATACGAACACAAATATGAATAAACTGGAACCGTATATTACTTCAGTAAATGCAATTACAAGTAAATACCAAGTCCATGTCTTCAAATCTCCCCTTCAAGGTAAGCATCTCCAAAATATATAGAGAACCACTTAATCTGCAACCTCTTCACTAGTCACCGGATTAATCATCTCTACATCATTGGCATTAAATAAAGGTTTGATTTTCAATTACTCGGCTATAAATGATTAACTTTATCACAAAAGCTTTTCGACAAAATCCCAAACACGTGTTAAGCAAAAATCATGAACAGTTTACTCGGATTTTTAATCACGGTCTTCAATCTTCATCTGATTCATTTGAATCACCTAATCTTAAATCATGCGCCTTTGATCCAAAAACTAGGTCGGACACATGTCACACAGATTCAAAACCAAAAAGATACCATGACTAAACCCTGTCGAAACACCATGATCTTCATTGCTACAAACATCCAAGAATTTTGCATAGAAAACATGGAAGCTTTAAATTTTTATCCCCCCTTTTTCTTTACAAAATTCTTAAAACAGCCTATATGTTTGTTTTTGATTTCAACACATCTCCCAATCTCATCTTCATCCCACGGTTGTTCACATATGCAATCCAGAGATAACACAGTAGCTCATTGCCAAAACAACATCATGACACAATTGTTCACATATACAATCAAGAGATAACACAGTAGCTCCTTGCCAAAACAACCTCTTTGGCCTGGTCTTGAATTCCTTCTAAGATTTCTCAGAATCTTCTATAAAGGATAGAACTCTAGCCATCATTGATTCGAGTTGTCTAAATTTAGAACCTAAAGTTGATCAAGTTTTCAAGTCTATTGCTTTATTACAGAATTCGAACCAAAACTCAAAGAGTTTACAAGTTCAATATTCCAACAAGCTTAGGCAAAAACTAAATCAAGATTACCAGTTCTTGACAATTCGAAAAGTGATTAAATAGAATCCAAAGTTGATTAAGTTTACAAGTCCAAAACTGTCGATTAACAAATATCGAACCTAAACTCAAAAGAGTTTACAAGTTCAATATTTAGACAAGTTCAGAACCTAAACATAATCAAGATTGCAAATTCTAAAACACGTACTTTACTCGAACAAAAGATACGTATCTATATAGTGCACGAACCTTCGAACACAAAATACCAGAAGGTTGGTCGAGCTAGTAGGAGGTCGAGGTCGAGCGTGAGGTTGAGCTCGACCTGGTCGAGATCAAGTGATGTTCCCATAACCATTGGAAAGTAGACTCATTTACAAATTTGTGGCCGCTTGAATCGTCAAAAACGGAGTTACGGTTTAAAAGTTATGGTCAAAACAAAATTAAGTCGAGTTTGACTAGTATTGGTCGAGCTTGAGGTCGAGTTTGGGTGAGGTCGAGCTCGACCTGGTCGAGATCGAGCTAGGAGAATGGTGGTCGAGCTAGGAGGTCGAGCTCGAGCTAGGAGGGTGGCCGAGCTCAAGCTAGAAAAAAGATCGAGGTCGAGCTTAGGAGGTTGAGGTCGAGCTTTGGAGGTCTAGGTCGAGCTTGGGAGGTCTAGCTAGTGTTTGGACGACCTAGGGTTAGGTCGAGGTCGAGCTTGGAGAGAGGTCGAGCTTAACCTGGTCGAGCTTAACCTGGTCGAGCTTGGCTTGTTCTTGATCGAATGGAGCGTGTGAAGCTTTTCTTCACCAACAACCTTGAAGAATCGAATCTAAACACCTTAATAGTTGTTGAAACCTTAATCCCGAACCAAAAGAATATCTCCATTGGCTTTGATACCACTTGTAAGTCCCTTTGCCACCGGATCTAACAAGATTAAGTATCTAATGTATAAGTGCGGAAAATCTTATACAAAAGCAATCAACAACAATATATCAATACGAACACAAATATGAATAAACTGGAACCGTATATTACTTCAGTAAATGCAATTACAAGTAAATACTAAGTCCCGAAGTGCAAGAATATGAATGAAAACAAAAAGCTAGAAGATTAATGAGTTGCAACTCAAACTCTCTCCCTCTCTCTCTCTCTCTTTTTTTTTGAAACCTAAACCTTACATCTATATATATAGGCTTAAACATGGACCGGGCCAAAGCCTTGACTTGACCTTGACCTCGACCTGGTCAAAGGTCGAGCTCGACCTGGTCAACAGTCAAGGTTGACTTTACTATACGCGAAAACTTAACGTTTATTACAACTACATATTCAATAGACTCAAGACAAACTTCTATAATGATGTTGTCACCCGGAAATGCACCAACATGCAGCCTCCATACACACAAAAATTCATCTTTTGATTTTGGATTGTTAAACCGAAATTTCTTGTACTTTTAGCTTCCTTGTGATAATCAAAACATATTTCTAGCACCAAATTTCAGATAACAACAGCAAATTTTGAGTTCTTGATCAAAATAAAAGTCTACTTTTTCAAGTTTATGTTCTTGATGATTTGGTCCAATTTTGATATGAAAAACGTGTTAATAGTTAATGGGTTTGTGTCTAAATGTGTTTAGTAACCTTTTTGTGAACAAATTGGGTCATAACATGCTTTAATCTACAAAACCCATTTTTGAATATGAGGAAAAACTTGTTCATAATGTGCCACGTCTTATCTATATTATAGATAGTCTCGAAATCGTTAAAAGTGTTAATGGTTAGTGTTAGTATGTATATATGTATTAGTTTTAGGTTCTAACAAGTCCCGGAATCGATCTAAATCTTCGTGTGTTGTTTAAGTTCAAGTTTCAGCCCGTTTTGTATGTGGGACGATCTCCCTGGGACGATCTTGACCCCAAGATCGTCCTGGGCAGCCTCTTGATTCTTGGTTCCTGCTCATGTGTTCTTGCGTGATGTTGTGATGGGTTGGTACGTTTAATGGGTAACCGATCCTTTGGATTGGTTTAGCTCAACCACTTGTTTAATTCAAACAATCTTGTGCCTTGATCTTGTCTTGGACTAGGACGATCTTGTCCTTGTCTTAAGAAACGATCTTAACTAAGGAAAAAACTAAAACGATCTTGCCTTAAAACCTTGAAACGATCTTGATTTCCCTTACTCTACAACGATCATGAGTTCTTTTGTAACTAGGAGGATCTTGAGGTTAAGCAGTAGAACGATCTTGATTGGCTGAAACCTAGGACGACCTTGACATATGGGAGCTAAGACGATCTTGAAACCCTAGACCCTAAAACAACTTCGCGAACTTTTGATTCAACATGTACCTGTTCTATAACACACCATACTTGATCATCTAACACCAAACCAAGTTCATAACATCCTTATCATTCAATTAAACACATTAAAAGCTACACTTTAACATCGAACTAGTTCTAGAGTCGATCTAAAACAAGGTACAATGTGCAAACCCTAATCGAGTACAATAAGGTCATGTTCTATCTTAATCATTAAAGTGTAAGTACTATGAGCAACTAAATCAAGTTCTTAGGGTTAAAAGACAATTATTAAAGGCACATACAACTCATTATTACGATAAGTACTTATGTGTGAGCGCAAAGACGTTCATTTCAAGTCCATTTCATGTATTTAAAAATCATTTAAAACACTTTTGAGTCAAAACGTTCAAAGATTTTTAAGGGACCAAATCATCAGTTCATCAAGGACAACTCAGTGAATAATTAATCACAAGAACTAACACATGTATTCATCTATGCTCAATAACTTGTGATTAGGTTGCCGTCAAGACATACTTGGATTTGAATAGATATATATTACCTATATCTGTGCTCATACGTTGTGCTTGTAGAACTACGTTTGTAGCTGATCACTGTGAGTCTTCGTTGCCCCTTTTTGCATACTTATATTTTGGGGTGAAAGGAATACTATCTATGCTTTTATCTATGCCGTAATTGCTTTTACTACTCCATGGCTATATGACTACTTGATTGATACTATTAGCCGGTCCTGTCGAGGATTGTGTATGCTCGATTGATACTATTAGCCGGTCCTGTCGAGGATTGTGTGTGCTCGATTGATACTATTAGCCGGTCCTGTTGAGGATTGTGTGAGATCGATTGATACTATTAGCCGGTCCTGTTGGGGATTGTGTGTGCTCGCTTACTTATGTGCAAGTTGATCTTTAGCCATTACATACTACTTTACAATTGAATTCTATTGACGGCATAAAACGCTTTTATACTACTTATTTATACTCAAACCTACGAACTCACCAACCTTTGTGTTGACACGTTTAAGTATTGCTTTCAGGTAATCAAGCTAATCGTGGCTAGAATTGGTAGCATGGGACTCTTAGCAGACTTCAGGATTTAGGATTGGAGTTTGCATGCTTTTACTTATGCTTGGTGGCAATATGCCTAATCGTTTCCCCTGCGTGGGAACTCATCGTACTTGATTTGATTAGTTTTGTTGAGCTTGTGTGTGATTACTACTACTATGCTTGTTTGGTTATGAATTTGACTATCTATGATTATTCTATGCACTCATTTAGTACTCCTATGTAACATCCATGTGCTCCATGTGCGTGTGTGCTTTATCTTACATCCCGAGTTTTACGCCGCTGTCGGGGTGTTACAGATTGGTATCAGAGCCGTGGTTATAGTGAACTAGGTGGTTTTGCGTAGACTATAACTTTGGAACCGCACGTAGCATGCATGATAGGATTTATGTGTGCATTCAATCTGTATGAATCTTATCTATATCTGCGATATTCACGCTATTGTACTCATTTATGCGCAGACCTTAGAACCATGCTACCTTGCCACGTGTACTCATGCTATTGGTATTCGACCTATGAGATGTGTTAAATTAAAGTAATTATTTTAAGCGAAATGATGTGTTGTTAGCAAGGAAGTATGGCGATATATCATCACAGAAAAGCCTGATCAACTTTTCGCGTGTGGTATATTTTCTATGGACTTAATGGCAACATGGATCGTGCCTAAGATAGTTGGAGTGTGGTAGCAATCCTGGGATGCTCAATGGGTGTTGGTCAGGTGGAGGGTTAGTCGCTAGCACACCCTGTATACATACCTTTGCCAATACCTGGAGAGCATATCAGTACCGTGAACCGACCTTGCATTACATGTACTAGAGGTGTGGAGGGTTAGCCGCTGGTACACCTTGTATACATACACCGCTAGTGCAACGGATGTAGGTGTTAGATCCGGACCGCACTCTGGCTGTCAAAAGTTAATCAGATTTAAAAAGTTAAATTTAAGTTGAATTGGTTATGTTATTCACCTCGCGAACTATCCTTCATAAATTGAGTATCTTATTGTAATGTTACTTTGTACTGCATGATTGATGTGATGATAATGCTCACCTTCAGATGTAATACTTGACTTCTTGAGCTACATACGATAATGAAAATATAAGTGTATAGGATTCTAGAAAACTAACACGAGTGTGTTTGAGAGTGCGTAAATGACGTCATGAACAACTATTTCCTCATTCTAACGCCGATCCCATCTTTTCCTAATATAGGAAAATGGTGCGAACAAGAGCAAACCCAAATGTTGAAGCTCGAGAAAATGGTGCTGGTCGTGGTAATCCTGGAGGTGGTCGTGGCAACCCGAGAGGAGATCGTGGGGTTCAACAAGGAAGAGGTCGTGATAGAGGTCGTGGTGGCCGTGGTGATGGCATGGGTCACGTTGAGAACCCTGATTTGGCCGCTATCATTGCTCAACAGTTGGCGGCTTCGATGCTTACTATCATCGAACAAGTGGCTGCTACAATGGGTGCTATCCCGAATCAGAACCAAAGAGCACCTGAAGTTGAAGCTGAACCTGTAAGAGTTGCACTGCAATAAGTGAACCAAGAACCAGAGAACTTTGATCCCGAAGTGGAGTTTATTGATGACGGTGTGTATGTCGGCCCTGGACCAAGAAGATTTCCTAGAAATGATGAGTATGCCGTGGAGAGGAGAGGTTGCAGTTACACCGAGTTTAAGAAGTGTGGTCCAGCAGATTACAATGGAAGAGGAGAAACTAGTGTGTTTATGAAATGGTTGAAGAAACTGGAAGCAGTCATGGACATAAGTGAATGTCCATCTCATTCAAAGAGTAAGATTCACTGGAGGTTCATTCACCGATGATGCATTGTCTTGGTGGAACACTTTGTTAAGAGCCCGTGGGAGAACTACTACTTTCGAAACCCCATGGGATCAGTTTAAAGAGATGATGAAGAACCGCTTTTGTCCACTAAATGAGATGCAGAAGATTGAGCAGGAGTTTTGGCACCACACCATGGTGGGATCTGGTCATGCAGAGTATACTAGCAAGTTTCAAGAGTTAGCTAGATTGGTACCGCACTTGGTGACTTCTGAGTCCAAGTTGATTGAGAGATACATCTATGGTCTCATTCCCCAGATTCGCAACACAATAGCTGGCATTCCTCCTTACTCGATTGAGGAAGCTATTCGAAGAGCCAGTGCTATGACTGATGACTTGGTTAGGGCTGGAACATTGTCAAAATCTGCAGAGGAGAAGAGAGACTTTGGTGAAGCTAGTAAGTAGAGAGATTTCAGAACTGATAAGAGAGTCAGGGTTGGGAAAGTGTTTGCAGCAATTGAGCCAGGGCAGAAGGCGTACGTTGGCCAATTTCCTCAGTGTACTACTTGTACTTATCATCATTCAGCAGCAGTGCCATGTCGATTTTGTCAGAATTGTCAGAAGTTTGGGCATTTGACTAGAGATTGCATGGTTGCCAGAGCTCCAGCAACACCACTAAATGTCGCTCCAAGAAACTTCAGAACTCCTCCAGTTAATCAGAGAGCCTGTTATGAGTGTGGCAGCACTGAGCACTACCGCAATGCTTGCCCAAGAGTGGTTAGACGACCCGCCCCAGCTGCAGTTAACCAGAATCCATTGCAAATCGCAGCACCAAATCCACCAAGAGTTAACCAAGCCCAGCAAGCCAGGGGCTGAGACTTTGCACTGAATGCTATGGAAGCTGCTAACGATCCAAACGTCGTGACGGGTACATTTCTCTTAAACAATCATCTAGCTACTGTGTTATTTGATTCGGGTGCCGACTACAGCTTTATCTCCACTAACTTTGTGTGCACTATTAACGTGAAACCCATTCGTACCCATGCTTGCTATGAAATAGAGGTAGCTAGTGGTGGAATCTCTAAACTTGACCAAGTTGTACCTAAATGTGTGTTAACCCTGGATACTCATTCATACTATATAGATCTAGTCCCATTTTAAATGGGTAGTTTCGATGTAATAGTAGGGATGGATTGGTTATCCCTGGTAGATGCAACGATTGTATGCCGCGCAAAGATCCTTAGAATTCCCTTATGTGGGGGAGACGTACTAGAAATCCAAGGTGAACGACCCAAGTCTCACAAACGAAACCTAATGAGCACGACAACAGAAGTAACTAGACTAGCCGATATCCCAATAGTTCATGAATTTCCCGATTTTTTATCCTGACGATGTTCAAGGATTGCCTCCGTCTCAACAAGTAGAATTCCGAATTGATCTCGTACCTAACGCAACTCCTGTGGCAAAGGCACCATACCGTTTAGCTCCTTCTGAGATGCAAGAACTCGCGGCACAGTTACGAGAACTACAAGACAAGAGTTTCATTCGACCAAGTTCATCACCATAGGGTGCACCGGTACTGTTTGTAAAAAAGAAGGATGGATCTTTTCGCATGTGCATTGATTATCGTGAGCTCAATAAGTTAACCGTTAAGAATCGATATCCTCTACCGCGCATTGATGATTTGTTTGATCAGTTGCAAGGCGCAAAGTATTTCTCAAAGATCGATCTTTGTTCGGGCTACCATCAGTTAAGGGTTTGCGAAGAAGATGTGCCAAAGACAGCGTTTAGCACGAGATATGGGCACTTTGAGTTCTTGGTGATGCCATTTGGATTAACGAATGCGCCTGCCGTTTTTATGGACTTGATGAACCGCGTATGTGAGCCCTACTTAGATCAGTCCATCATTGTGTTCATTGACGATAGTCTCATCTACTCAAAGACTAAGAAAGAACATGAAGTCCACCTGAGGGAAGCATTGGAACTTTTGAAGGGCAGAAAAGTTGTATGGAAAATTCTCTAAATGTGAATTTTGGTTGGAAGAGGTGAAATTTTTGGGTCATGTAGTCGACAAGGATGGAATAAAGGTTGACCCCAGTAAGATAGAAGCAGTAGAGAATTGGAGAAGACCAGAGACACCGACAGAGATTAGACAGTTTCTTGGCTTGGCAGGTTACTACCGACGATTCATCGTGAACTTCTCAAAGATCGCACAACCTCTTACGTTGTTGACGCACAAAGATAGAAGTTTCGATTGGGGAGAGAAACAAGAAGAGGCTTTTAGAATCTTGAAGGAGAAGTTATGTAATGCACCGGTCTTAAGTCTCCCAGAAGGAAACGATGATTTTATCATTTATTGTGACGCGTCGGGTCAAGGCTTAGGATGTGTGCTGATGCAACGAGGCAAGGTCATTGCATATGCCTCACGCCAACTGAAGATTCATGAAAAGAATTACACGACATACGATTTGGAGTTGGGAGCTATTGTTTTTGCACTCAAATGTTGGAGACACTATCTATATGGGACGGAGATTGTAATATACACGGATCGTAAGAGCCTTCAGCATATCTTCACCCAGAAAGACCTTAATATGCCCCAGAGACGGTGGTTAGAGTTGTTTAGCGATTACGATTATGAGATTCGATATCATCCCGGGAAGGCAAACGTAGTAGCAGATGCTTTGAGTAGGAAAGAGAGAGTTAAACCGCGACGAATTCGAGCCATGAGTATTACCGTGCACAACAGTCTGAAGGATAGAGTAATTGGGGCACAAGTAGAAGCAAACAAGGAGGAGAATGTTGACAGGGAAGGATTGGGAGGTATGATAGAACGGTTTACTCAAAGAGATGATGGAGGACTGTACTTTTGTGATCGGTTGTGGATACCACTTTATGGAGGACTAAGGAAACTGATAATGGATGAAGCGCACAAGGCAGGATACTCTATACACCCGGGGATAGATAAGATGTATCAAGACTTGCAAGATTTATTTTGGTGGCTAGGAATAAAGAACGATGTGGCGGTCTACGTGAGCAAGTGTCTAACGTGCTTGAAGGTTAAGGCAGAACATAAGAAGCCAGGAGGACTGTTAACACAACCAAAGCTTCCCAGTTGGAAGTGGGAAAGGATTACTATGGATTTTGTCACGAAGTTACCAAGAACAAGTAGTGGTAAAGACGCTATATGGGTGGTGGTAGATCAACTGACCAAGTCAGCGCATTTCATACCTATACGTGA